>NW_027325364.1:160000-337500 GCF_036924035.1 Leuresthes tenuis
TTAGCTTTGCTCTGCTCTTGGTTGTGCTGGTGCTGTTGTTGGTCCTTTAGCTTTGTTCTGCTCTTGGTTGTGTCGGTGCTGTCGTTGGTCCTTTAGCTTTGCTCTGTTCTTGGTTGTGCTGGTGCTGTTGTTGGTCCTTTAGCTTTGCTCTGTTCTTGGTTGTGTCGGTGCTGTTGTTGGTCCTTTAGCTTTGCTCGGTTCTTGGTTGTGTCGGTGCTGTTGTTGGTTCTTTAGCTTTGCTCTGTTCTTGGTTGTGTCGGTGCTGTTGTTGGTCCTTTAGCTTTGCTCTGCTCTTGGTTGTGCTGGTGCTGTTGTTGGTCCTTTAGCTTTGCTCGGTTCTTGGTTGTGTCGGTGCTGTTGTTGGTTCTTTAGCTTTGCTCTGTTCTTGGTTGTGTCGGTGCTGTTGTTGGTCCTTTAGCTTTGCTCGGTTCTTGGTTGTGTCGGTGCTGTCGTTGGTCCTTTAGCTTTGCTCTGTTCTTGGTTGTGTCGGTGCTGTTGTTGGTCCTTTAGCTTTGCTCTGTCCTTGGTTGTGTCGGTGCTGTCGTTGGTCCTTTAGCTTTGCTCTGCTCTTGGTTGTGCTGGTGCTGTTGTTGGTCCTTTAGCTTTGCTCGGTTCTTGGTTGTGTCGGTGCTGTTGTTGGTCCTTTAGCTTTGCTCTGTTCTTGGTTGTGTCGGTGCTGTTGTTGGTCCTTTAGCTTTGCTCTGTTCTTGGTTGTGTCGGTGCTGTTGTTGGTCCTTTAGCTTTGCTCTGTTCTTGGTTGTGTCGGTGCTGTTGTTGGTCCTTTAGCTTTGCTCTGCTCTTGGTTGTGCTGGTGCTGTTGTTGGTCCTTTAGCTTTGCTCGGTTCTTGGTTGTGTCGGTGCTGTTGTTGGTTCTTTAGCTTTGCTCTGTTCTTGGTTGTGTCGGTGCTGTCGTTGGTCCTTTAGCTTTGCTCTGTTCTTGGTTGTGTCGGTGCTGTTGTTGGTCCTTTAGCTTTGCTCTGTCCTTGGTTGTGTCGGTGCTGTTGTTGGTCCTTTAGCTTTGCTCTGCTCTTGGTTGTGTCGGTGCTGTTGTTGGTCCTTTAGCTTTGCTCAGCTCTTGGTTGTGTCGGTGCTGCTGTTGGTCCTTTAGCTTTGCTCAGCTCTTGGTTGTGCTGGTGCTGCTGTTGGTCCTTTAGCTTTGCTCTGTTCTTGGTTGTGCTGGTGCTGTTGTTGGTCCTTTAGCTTTGCTCTGTTCTTGGTTGTGTCGGTGCTGTTGTTGGTCCTTTAGCTTTGCTCGGTTCTTGGTTGTGTCGGTGCTGTCGTTGGTCCTTTAGCTTTGCTCTGTTCTTGGTTGTGTCGGTGCTGTTGTTGGTCCTTTAGCTTTGCTCTGCTCTTGGTTGTGCTGGTGCTGTTGTTGGTCCTTTAGCTTTGCTCTGTTCTTGGTTGTGTCGGTGCTGTTGTTGGTCCTTTAGCTTTGCTCTGCTCTTGGTTGTGTCGGTGCTGTTGTTGGTCCTTTAGCTTTGCTCTGTTCTTGGTTGTGTCGGTGCTGTTGTTGGTCCTTTAGCTTTGCTCTGTTCTTGGTTGTGTCGGTGCTGTTGTTGGTCCTTTAGCTTTGCTCTGTTCTTGGTTGTGTCGGTGCTGTCGTTGGTCCTTTAGCCTTGCTCTGTCCTTGGTTGTGTCGGTGCTGTCGTTGGTCCTTTAGCTTTGCTCTGTTCTTGGTTGTGTCTGTGCTGTTGTTGGTCCTTTAGCCTTGCTCTGTCCTTGGTTGTGTCGGTGCTGTTGTTGGTCCTTTAGCTTTGCTCTGCTCTTGGTTGTGTCGGTGCTGTTGTTGGTCCTTTAGCTTTGCTCTGTCCTTGGTTGTGTCGGTGCTGTTGTTGGTCCTTTAGCTTTGCTCTGCTCTTGGTTGTGTCGGTGCTGTTGTTGGTCCTTTAGCTTTGCTCAGCTCTTGGTTGTGTCGGTGCTGTTGTTGGTCCTTTAGCTTTGCTCTGTCCTTGGTTGTGTCGGTGCTGTTGTTGGTCCTTTAGCTTTGCTCTGTCCTTGGTTGTGTCGGTGCTGTTGTTGGTCCTTTAGCTTTGCTCTGTTCTTGGTTGTGTCGGTGCTGTTGTTGGTCCTTTAGCTTTGCTCTGTTCTTGGTTGTGTCGGTGCTGTTGTTGGTCCTTTAGCTTTGCTCTGTTCTTGGTTGTGTCGGTGCTGTTGTTGGTCCTTTAGCTTTGCTCAGCTCTTGGTTGTGTCGGTGCTGTTGTTGGTCCTTTAGCTTTGCTCTGCTCTTGGTTGTGTCGGTGCTGTTGTTGGTCCTTTAGCTTTGCTCAGCTCTTGGTTGTGTCGGTGCTGTTGTTGGTCCTTTAGCTTTGCTCTGTTCTTGGTTGTGTCGGTGCTGTTGTTGGTCCTTTAGCTTTGCTCTGTTCTTGGTTGTGTCGGTGCTGTTGTTGGTCCTTTAGCTTTGCTCTGTTCTGTTATTGGTTGCACCTTTTTATAGGTAAAAAAAAAAAAAAAAACATCCAAAAGGTTAAAAAAAAAGCATCCTTGTCAAACAACTGCTTTTACTCCTCGTAATTTACACATGCCAGTAAGAACAAGTGTTACACGGTTTTGTTTTCTACCTTGTTTGTACAAATTATTCTTGTCTTTTGCACTTTATTTTACTTTTTGTTGCTGTTTAAAGAGATTTAACTCTAAGTATCCCGTCTCTCAGGGTTCCATACCTGCCTCACGCTCACCTGGCTATACCTGACAAGTTGTTATCTGACTGGAATACCAAGATGGAGGACAGTGGGGGGAAGAAATCGAGTCAGATTGAAGGAGGGGAGGAAGTAATGAAGTCCACCATGATGGAGCACAACACCCTGAAGTGGCTCGGAGAAACGCAGGCAGGTGATCGCATGAGTATTAGGTCAGATCTGTCCCTCCGTGAGGCGTCCAGTTGGACAGAAAGCAAACAAGAGCTGAAGGCAGAGGGGGAGAGGAGAGGGGGAGGGGAAGCAGAAGATAAGGGGGTGGGGCTTACAGGTGAGGGGGTGGGACTGAACCCACACCGGAAGGAGGAGGAAGAGGTAGAAACTGGAGAGAACCACCTGCCAGAGAGAGCAGCTCAGGTGTTCAGTCCAGCACAAACCATCCTCCCCTGCTCCCCCACCACACCCAGAGAGGCTGAGGCATTCTGGGAAATGGAGTCAGAGAAGAGTCCTTTCATGGGTTCTCATGGAGTGGACTACAACCAACATGGCTACGAGTACAAGTGGACCGAAAACAGGCCCTCCGGCAGATGTAAATACACCTGTTTCTCACCTTCCTACGATCTGACTCAGGTTGCGGGACTCTACAGCTGGTAGAGACTCACCTGTCTGTGCTTCACCTGTCTGTGCTTCACCTGTCTCTCATCTGTCTGTTGCAGGCGGCCAGGGCTGCCCTGCCAGGGATACGCTGAAGGTAGGTGTGTCCTTGATGACATCAGCACTCCTCTTCCCCATCCTGGTGTGGGGGGGGTTTGTCTTCCTGCCATTTGATGCCCCCTTGTGTGATGGCGCCCCCCTCAGGCTGGTTTACACTCTGCGCTGCTCCGTGTTCGCTGCTGCCCCCGTCATCCTGGGTGAGTCCCACCTGTCTGTGTCCCACCTGTCTCTGTCCCACCTGTCTGTGTCTCACCTGTCTGTGTCCCACCTGTCTCTGTCTCACCTGTCTGTGTCTCACCTGTCTGTGTCTCACCTGTCTGTGTCCCACCTGTCTCTGTCCCACCTGTCTGTGTCTCACCTGTCTGTGTCCCACCTGTCTCTGTCCCACCTGTCCCACCTGTCTCTGTCTCACCCGTCTGTGTCCCACCTGTCTGTGTCCCACCTGTCTGTGTCCCACCTGTGTGTGTCTCACCTGTCTGTGTCCCACCTGTCTCTGTCCCACCTGTCCCACCTGTCTGTGTCCCACCTGTCTCTGTCCCACCTGTCTGTGTCTCACCTGTCTGTGTCCCACCTGTCTGTGTCCCACCTGTCTCTTTCACCTGTCTCTTTCTCACCTGTCTTTGTCTCACCTGTCTGTGTCCCACCTGTCTCACCTGTCTGTGTCCCACCTGTCCCACCTGTCTGTGTCCCACCTGTCTCTTTCACCTGTCTGTGTCTCACCTGTCTGTGTCCCACCTGTCTCACCTGTCCCACCTGTCTGTGTCCCACCTGTCTCTGTCTCACCTGTCTGTGTCCCACCTGTCTCACCTGTCTGTGTCTCACCTGTCTGTGTCCCACCTGTCTCACCTGTCTCACCTGTCTGTGTCCCACCTGTCTCACCTGTCTCTGTCCCACCTGTCTGTGTCCCACCTGTGTGTGTCTCACCTGTCTGTGTCTCACCTGTCTGTGTCCCACCTGTCTCACCTGTCTGTGTCCCACCTGTCTCACCTGTCTGTGTCTCACCTGTCTGTGTCCCACCTGTCTCACCTGTCTGTGTCCCACCTGTCTCACCTGTCTGTGTCTCACCTGTCTTTGTCTCACCTGTCTGTGTCCCACCTGTCTCACCTGTCTGTGTCCCACCTGTCCCACCTGTCCCACCTGTCTGTGTCTCACCTGTCTGTGTCCCACCTGTCTCACCTGTCTCACCTGTCTGTGTCCCACCTGTCTCACCTGTCTCTGTCCCACCTGTCTGTGTCCCACCTGTGTGTGTCTCACCTGTCTGTGTCTCACCTGTCTGTGTCCCACCTGTCTCACCTGTCTGTGTCCCACCTGTCTCACCTGTCTGTGTCTCACCTGTCTGTGTCCCACCTGTCTCACCTGTCTGTGTCCCACCTGTCTCACCTGTCTGTGTCTCACCTGTCTTTGTCTCACCTGTCTGTGTCCCACCTGTCTCACCTGTCTGTGTCCCACCTGTCCCACCTGTCCCACCTGTCTGTGTCTCACCTGTCTGTGTCCCACCTGTCTCACCTGTCTCACCTGTCTGTGTCCCACCTGTCTCACCTGTCTCTGTCCCACCTGTCTGTGTCCCACCTGTGTGTGTCTCACCTGTCTGTGTCTCACCTGTCTGTGTCCCACCTGTCTCACCTGTCTGTGTCCCACCTGTCCCACCTGTCTGTGTCTCACCTGTCTGTGTCCCACCTGTCTCACCTGTCTGTGTCTCACCTGTCTGTGTCCCACCTGTCTCACCTGTCTGTGTCTCACCTGTCTGTCTCCCACCTGTCTCACCTGTCTGTGTCCCACCTGTCTCACCTGTCCCACCTGTCTCTTTCACCTGCCTCTGTCCCACCTGTCTGTGTCCCACCTGTCTGTGTCTCACCTGTCTCTTTCACCTGTCTCTGTCCCACCTGTCTGTGTCTCATCTGTCTGTGTCCCACCTGTCTCTTTCACCTGTCTGTGTCCCACCTGTCTGTGTCCCACCTAGCTGTGTCTCACCTGGCTGTCTCACCTGTCTGTGTCCCACCTGTCTCACCTGTCTGTGTCTCACCTGTCTCACCTGTCTGTGTCTCAGGTTGGCTTGTGCTCGGTGTCAGCCGGCTGAGGTCAGGTGCGACTCGGCCTCTGTTTGATGATGACATGAAGGAGGTGGAGCTTCAGGAGGTTGCTGTCCACCGGCGCTTCATCTCTGATTCCACCTCCCTGTTCCTGATCTACTTCCTGCAGCTGGTTGTCATGGCGATGTACCTCAGCCAGGATCAGCTGAAGCTCATCCCACTGCTGACCATCCTCTTCGCCTTCGGACGGTGAGATTATCCAGGACAGCAGATACATGATGATCAGATCTATTGATCATGGAAGTGATTGATGATCAGAATGATTGATTATGTAAGCGAATGATGGTCGAGACGAACCCTTTGGCGTGTTTCCTTCCTCTTCAGACTGGCCTACTGGGTGGCGGCAGCCTTTGGCAGCAGCGTTCGTGGTTTTGGTTTCGGCGTCTCCTTCCTGCCCAGCGTTGCCATGACGGTGGCCAACTTTTACTTCATCTTCACTGTGGAGGCGGCGGGCTCCATCTTCAGCCTCTCGCCTCCTCCTGAGGAGGTGCCGACTCCACCCGCCGGCCGACAGAGATTCTGGGGATGAGACCTGATAAATAATCATTAACCAGAGTGAATTTTCTTTGTTTTTATCGTTTTATTGATCAAACCTGAAATCAAAGTTTGATCCAGGTGTAAAGTCTCAGTCTGTCGTAGCCCCCCCTCCTTTATGTTTTTAATGAATTTTAAACTGTTTTTAAAGCCGTTTTCTGTACTTTTTAAACTACTTTCTGCTCTTTTTCTTTATTTGTTGTTGATTTTTGTTAAATATTTAAATTTATATATCAAAAAATTAATTTTGATAAAAACATTTGTAATAAAAGCATAAAATGCATCTGAAATCTTATTCATGTTCTTCTCTCATAACTGACCCAAGAAGATGACATCATTTCCTGTCAGTTGAGCACATGGAAAATGGTGTGATTACGCTTGTTAAACATTTAAATACAAATGTGTGGCTGGAGCTGCAGGTTTGGGGGCTGGAAGTCCTCGTTGCAACAGGTCTGGGTTCTGGTTCTGACCCGTGGCAGGAGCAGTCGATGATATTAACGTGCTGAAACAGCTGCTTTAAAAGAAAAAACTCAGAAAAGGTCACTGAATACATAAATGTTGTGAGGACGCTCCTGTGGTTACTAAGGTTACAACAGCTGGACCCAAGGCAGCTCGGTTCAGTGTCGAGGTGCGAACTTTGGCGCTCGTCTGTGTTCAGGATCTCACCTGTGAGCCTGATTGGTGCTGACGTTTCGCAGTAAGACTGATTGCGTCGCTGCCTGTAACCTTGTTTGTGTTCTTTGTTTGTAGCCAAGCTGGTGAAAGTTCCCAATGATCTCCTCTTAGCCTCTTCTTTTCTCTTTATACATGCTTCCATTAGGTAACATTATCAGACAGCATGGCATAAAGTCCATTGTTATGCTGATGATACTCAGCTGAACTTATCTATGAAACCAGATGAAACCAACAGGTTGGTCAGAATAAAAGCCTGTCTTAAAGACATAAAGACCTGGATGACTCAGAACTTTCTGCTTCTAAATTCAGACCAGCTGAAGTCATTGCTTCAGATAAGATGAGACACCAGGCTGAACAGCAGCAGTCAGAGCCTCAGAGCTTCATGTCTGAAGCAACCAGAGCAGAAGCCTCATCTTCATCCTCACACACAAACATTTCACTGTGTGTTGCCTGGTTGTTCCACAGTTTCTGTACATTTTTATTGTAGCTTAAAATGTTTTCACGATATCAGCAAAAAGCTTCCATCTTGTGTGTTTTAATGAGGTAGAAAGCTGTGTGTCACCGTGGGAACGCTTCTGCAGGAATTCAGCACATCAGTTACCATGGAAACTGTGTTTCCATAATAGCAACAGAGTGTGTGTGTGTTCTGCAGTACTTTATTTTTGACATAAGATGTTGAACCACTGATGACAATGATAACAATAAAAATATATAATAATAATATGAAGAATAACAGGAATTATGATGATAATAATATCAATATTAATAATAGTAATACTGATAATGATCAAATTAATGGGTAATGTCACTAGACTCATCAACCCTTCCAGTATTTATAGCCTTCCGGTCACCTCGGGCAGTTTGTAGTTTATTATTCAATAAAACGCAGACTCAGACTCAGACTCAGACTCAGACTCAGTCTCAGACTCAGACTCAGACTCAGTCTCAGTCTCAGTCTCAGTCTCAGGCTCAGTCTCAGTCCCAGACTCAGACTCAGACTCAGACTCAGACTCAGACTCAGTCTCAGTCTCAGTCTCAGACTCAGTCTCAGACTCAGACTCAGACTCAGTCTCAGTCTCAGACTCAGTCCCAGACTCAGACTCAGTCTCAGACTCAGACTCAGGCTCAGACTCAGTCTCAGTCTCAGTCTCAGACTCAGTCTCAGACTCAGACTCAGACTCAGTCTCAGTCTCAGACTCAGTCCCAGACTCAGACTCAGTCTCAGACTCAGACTCAGTCTCAGACTCAGACTCAGTCTCAGACTCAGTCCCAGACTCAGACTCAGTCTCAGACTCAGACTCAGGCTCAGACTCAGACTCAGACTCAGACTCAGTCTCAGACTCAGTCTCAGTCTCAGTCTCAGTCTCAGACTCAGACTCAGACTCAGACTCAGACTCAGTCTCAGTCTCAGTCTCAGACTCAGACTCAGACTCAGTCTCAGTCTCAGACTCAGACTCAGACTCAGACTCACTCTCAGACTCAGACTCAGACTCAGACTCAGACTCAGACTCAGACTCAGTCTCAGTCTCAGTCTCAGTCTCAGTCTCAGACTCAGACTCAGACTCAGGCTCAGACTCAGTCTCAGTCTCAGTCTCAGACTCAGACTCAGACTCAGACTCAGTCTCAGACTCAGACTCACTGGTGGTTCCATGGCGGCCGAACGGTCATTTGCAGAACATTACCACCGTGCTTGAAGAAGAACTCTAACCCTAACCTCCAGACATCATGAACCTAACTGCATATGAAGGGTCAAAATGGTGCGTATTAAAGTGGAAGTGATGCAGTTAAACATGATTATTTTCTAACTCTAACCAAGGGATTTATTTCCCAAACAGAACCAGGAAGTGTCAGTGTTCTGTGCTGACTTTATCCAGGAAGTAAGATGGAATATATTTAAATGGATTAGTAAAAACAGATGTTAGCCCTCATGTTGGCATAAGAATGTGTGAATTCTTTATATGAGTGAATGGGTGAAAGTGCTTCACCATTGATGTGTGGATGAATGGATGATGGATGAACAGATGGGTGTAGGGATGGACAGACTGATGGATGGAAGAATGGATGGATGAATAAATGGATGGATAGATGATAAATGGATGGATGATAAATGGATGGAAGG
This sequence comes from Leuresthes tenuis, assembly GCF_036924035.1. Classification (NCBI taxonomy): domain Eukaryota; kingdom Metazoa; phylum Chordata; class Actinopteri; order Atheriniformes; family Atherinopsidae; genus Leuresthes; species Leuresthes tenuis. Next base: position 168,766 of record NW_027325364.1, read on the forward strand.
ATGATAAATGGATGGATGATAAATGGATGGATGGATGATAAATGGATGGATGGATGATAAATGGATGGATGATAAATGGATGGAAGGATGATAAATGGATGGATGATAAATGGATGGATGGATGATAAATGGATGGATGATAAATGGATGGAAGGATGATAAATGGATGGATGATAAATGGATGGATGGATGGATGAATAAATGGATGGATGGATGGATGAATAAATGGATGGATGGAGGATAAATGGATGGATGGATGGATGAATAAATGGATGGATGGATGGATGAATAAATGGATGGATGGATGGATGAATAAATGGATGGATGGATGGATGAATAAATGGATGGATGGATGATAAATGGATGGACGATAAATGGATGGATGATAAATGGATGGATGGATGATAAATGGATGGATGATAAATGGATGGATGATAAATGGATGGATGGATGATAAATGGATGGATGATAAATGGATGGAGGATAAATGGATGGATGATAAATGGATGGATGGATGATAAATGGATGGATGATAAATGGATGGATGGATGATAAATGGATGGATGATAAATGGATGGATGGATTATAAATGGATGGAAGGATGATAAATGGATGGATGGATGATAAATGGATGGATGATAAATGGATGGATGGATGATAAATGGATGGATGTTCCCAGTGAAACAACATAATATGAATTTTTGATCATTAATTGAACATCTTTCAGCCGCTGATTGTCAGCGAATCTCTTCAATAAATCCTCCAACCTTCCATGAACCTCCAGATGAGTTTCTTCCTGGGTGCAGCAGTTTAGATTAGACCGAGTTTCACCCTCAGGATTAATGTGTCCTCTGACTGATTCCATGAGACTTCAAACATTTTATTTCATTGCATTCTTCATCTCCTTCATCATCTCTCTCTGCTGTTTTTATTTCCTTCTCACTGTGATGCTGCTCATCTCACCTGAATCTCTTTAAACCGACATTAAAACAGAAGAAAGCTGATCAGTCAAAGTTAAAAACAGCAGGTTCTGTCACTTTATTAATCGGATGTGCATGAAAATGGTTGAGTGTGTGGGGGGGGGGAGCAGTGGGCCGTGAATCAGCTGGGAGCGCCTCTGACTGAGGAGAAAGCGGAGGAGGAGGAGGAGGAGCAGGAGGAGGAGTGTGGTGCCGCGGCTCCGTCAGTCGGCGGTAAACAGTCCGTAAACAGTCGGTTACCGTCGGTCAGCTGAGGATGAGGAGGATGCTGCTGCTTCAGCTGCGGTAAGAAAAAACGCTTCACCCATCTTCCTCTCCTCTGTCACCGCAGCGACTCACTGCTCCTTCATCTCTCCATCCTCATCGTCAGATGATAACGGGTACGCGCACGCGCCTGTGTGTGTGATTCGTACACTTTCAAGTCGCCAGATGTTTGATGATGGTGATGCAGAAACGCACGGTTCGTGGATTCTCAGTGCGTGCGTGCTAGCGCGTTCAGATTATGCGGACACACGCACGCGAACCTTAACTTCGCGGTCAGTGTGTAAATATAGAAATAAGTGCGTCATAGCAGCGCAGTGACGTAGAGACGGCGAGTCTCCCCGCGCCGCATTCCTCCACAGACGCTTCTATCACCTGGACGGCAGGTGACTGCAGAGGCACGTGACGCCACCGTGATGACTGGTGTTCTAACAGAGGTGGTTCTGTTAAGATGGTCCGTGTGTCTGCTAACAGACCAGAACCAGAACCAGAACCTGCTGTCCGGGTGTTCTGTAAATGTCAGAGTTCTGGAGCAGATTCCTCCAGCTGGTCCTCAGAGCTGAATAAGGTCCGCTGGGCCAGTTCTTGGAAGATGTTTCAGCTCTCATCTGAAAGGCTTTTTCAGTTCTGAACATGCTGATGGGGATTATCAGCAGCAGAGGAACCGCCATGTGAGAGGAGTCGTTCTCACCTGAGAGTTCCTGCCGTGGCTAAAAGAAAACGCAACACTTCAAACCTCTGGATATCCAAACCGGGCCTGGACCAAGCAACACAGAAGAAGAAGAAGATGTGCTGACACCCTGTAGCTCCACCAGTGGCAGGAAGGTCTGAAAAACCTCGAAGGATCTGTTCCCATCACCTCAAACCCAAGATTACCCTCAAGCAGAGACTGAGTGGCGCTGTGCATGATGGGCTTTCCACAGGAGAACCAGAACCCAGAGTCCAGACTCAGCTGAACACATTGAACGCCACATTCTGGTTCCAGAGTCAGAGAAGCATCTACTGGAGGAAGCATCTCAGGCATCACCTTCCAGCCGACCCTCCTCCAGGAGGAGAACAAAACACGCCCTTTCAGACAGGTCAGCACCCCCCCACTGGTCAGCTGATTCTCCCCACCATCCAGTACTGAAGAAGCCTTCCAGCTGAGAGCTGGACCAGGTGTGGATATTTTAATCACATGACCGATCAGCTGTTTCTGTCCTTAAAGAACAATCCTGAGCTTCTCTCTGACATAAAGGAATAATCAGAACTCTGCAGACCTGTCTGAATGTTTCTGTTTGTCTTCTTCCTCTGAGTTTAGTTTGCTGTCAGCGAGCTTCCTGCAGCGCCCCCTGCTGGCCACTGATGATTCATTCTTAACTAGCTGTTTGTATGATGGCACAAACCTTCGCTCCAGATTAGCTTTGAGTATGAACATGTGTCAGAGTTAGAAATAAGGAATTCTGATTTCACTTGTGAGATCGATCTGCAGCAGAGACTCAGACCGTGTTTTACGCTTCCTTTGGCTGAGATATACTGAAGTATATCACTGTGTTTTTCAAGCTTCCCTCAATGCCCTTTAAAGCAACTCCAGAAAAGTTTGTGAACCTTAAAACTATGAGCCCTAAGAGCCTTTTTTAAGTACTGACCTTTGTTCTGCACATTTCTGGGATTGAATTTGCCCGAAGGCGCCTGGAGGCAGAGATGCTGCCACCACAGCGGTTTGCTTTGGATGTGGAAAAGTACAGACCGAGGATGCCAGAGTCAGAACCTGTTTAACTGACCTGTATCTCCTTCCTGAGTGCAGCAGTCCAAAGTGAAGATGACCAGGGTGTGACGACATTTGCTGAAAGGTAGCAAATGTTGGGAGAGAACAGCCTATGGTTTCCCAGCTGACTCTATGACCCTGTGCAGCTATCAGCTGTTGAGCAGCCCGCGAACCGTGCTGGTCTGAGGTCAGTCTGGGCTCCGATCTCTGGTCTGAGGTCAGTCTGGGCTCCGGTCTCTGGTCTGAGGTCAGTCTGGGCTCCGATCTCTGGTCTGAGGTCAGTCTGGGCTCCGGTCTCTGGTCTGAGGTCAGTCTGGGCTCCGGTCTCTGGTCTGAGGTCAGTCTGGGCTCCGATCTCTGGTCTGAGGTCAGTCTGGGCTCCGGTCTCTGGTCTGAGGTCAGTCTGGGCTCCGATCTCTGGTCTGAGGTCAGTCTGGGCTCCGGTCTCTGGTCTGAGGTCAGTCTGGGCTCCGATCTCTGGTCTGAGGTCAGTCTGGGCTCCGATCTCTGGTCTGAGGTCAGTCTGGGCTCCGGTCTCTGGTCTGAGGTCAGTCTGGGCTCCGGTCTCTGGTCTGAGGTCAGTCTGGGCTCCGGTCTCTGGGCTGAGGTCAGTCTGGGCTCCGGTCTCTGGTCTGAGGTCAGTCTGGGCTCCGGTCTCTGGTCTGAGGTCAGTCTGGGCTCCGGTCTCTGGTCTGAGGTCAGTCTGGGCTCCGATCTCTGGTCTGAGGTCAGTCTGGGCTCCGATCTCTGGTCTGAGGTCAGTCTGGGCTCCGATCTCTGGTCTGAGGTCAGTCTGGGCTCCGATCTCTGGTCAGTCTGGGCTCCGATCTCTGGTCTGAGGTCAGTCTGGGCTCCGATCTCTGGTCTGAGGTCAGTCTGGGCTCCGATCTCTGGTCTGAGGTCAGTCTGGGCTCCGATCTCTGGTCTGAGGTCAGTCTGGGCTCCGATCTCTGGTCTGAGGTCAGTCTGGGCTCCGGTCTCTGGTCAGTCTGGGCTCCGATCTCTGGTCTGAGGTCAGTCTGGGCTCCGATCTCTGGTCTGAGGTCAGTCTGGGCTCCGATCTCTGGTCTGAGGTCAGTCTGGGCTCCGGTCTCTGGTCAGTCTGGGCTCCGGTCTCTGGTCAGTCTGGGCTCCGATCTCTGGTCTGAGGTCAGTCTGGGCTCAGATCTCTGGTCTGAGGTCAGTCTGGGCTCCGATCTCTGGTCAGTCTGGGCTCCGGTCTCTGGTCTGAGGTCAGTCTGGGCTCCGGTCTCTGGTCTGAGGTCAGTCTGGGCTCCGGTCTCTGGTCTGAGGTCAGTCTGGGCTCCAATCTCTGGTCTGAGGTCAGTCTGGGCTCCGGTCTCTGGTCTGAGGTCGGTCTGGGCTCCGATCTCTGGTCTGAGGTCAGTCTGGGCTCCGGTCTCTGGTCTGAGGTCAGTCTGGGCTCCGATCTCTGGTCTGAGGTCAGTCTGGGCTCCGATCACTGGTCTGAGGTCAGTCTGGGCTCCGATCTCTGGTCTGAGGTCAGTCTGGGCTCCGATCTCTGGTCTGAGGTCAGTCTGGGCTCCGGTCTCTGGTCTGAGGTCAGTCTGGGCTCCGGTCTCTGGTCTGAGGTCAGTCTGGGCTCCGGTCTCTGGTCTGAGGTCAGTCTGGGCTCCAATCTCTGGTCTGAGGTCAGTCTGGGCTCCGATCTCTGGTCTGAGGTCAGTCTGGGCTCCGGTCTCTGGTCTGAGGTCAGTCTGGGCTCCGGTCTCTGGTCTGAGGTCAGTCTGGGCTCCGATCTCTGGTCTGAGGTCAGTCTGGGCTCTGGTCTGAGGTCAGTCTGGGGTCTGAGGTCAGTCTGGGCTCTGGTCTGAGGTCAGTCTGGGGTCCGATCTCTGGTCTGAGGTCAGTCTGGGCTCCGGTCTCTGGTCTGAGGTCAGTCTGGGCTCCGATCTCTGGTCTGAGGTCAGTCTGGGCTCCGGTCTCTGGTCTGAGGTCAGTCTGGGCTCCGGTCTCTGGTCTGAGGTCAGTCTGGGCTCCGGTCTCTGGTCTGAGGTGCTTGTTGAGTTCGTTCTGTGAGTGAAAAAGATGATGATGACACAAACAGATCCAATTCAGCTGGTTTACTGACAGGGTGGTTCACTTAAAAATGTTCATGGATGAGCTGAAGATGAACGCTTTATGATCCTGTGAGATTACATTCAGACAGATCGGTGTAAACATCCTCATCTGGATTCTTCAGTCTGGGCACAGGTGTCCTCTCTTCTGATTGGTCTTCCTTACCTCAGTACCTAAAACAGTCAATAATAATAACAATAATAATAACGCGATAATAACAAGTTAAAGAACATTTCTCTAACCGTCACTAAGACAAAATTAACTTTGGCACATTATGTGAATAGAATAGAAAAATACTTTATTCATCCCCAGTGGGGGAATTCAAATTAGTGAAGTAGCTCAAAAAAATTAAGATATTTACAAGGATTGTATATTAGAACAATAATAAAAACAATAAATAAATAAACACATTTGAGAAAAATATGTCAGCAGTCCCAGTAAGCTGTCATTACACTGGACACGTGTGTGGAAAGCCCCCGATAAGCCCCCTATAGCCCCGGATACCAACATCACAGCAGCTCTGAGCTAACAGCAGCTATGAGCTAACAGCAGCTATGAGCTAACAGCAGCTCTGAGCTAACAGAGCTATGAGCTAACAGCAGCTATGAGCTAACAGAGCTATGAGCTAACAGCAGCTATGAGCTAACAGAGCTATGAGCTAACAGCAGCTATGAGCTAACAGAGCTCTGAGCTAACAGCAGCTATGAGCTAACAGCAGCTATGAGCTAACAGCAGCTCTGAGCTAACAGAGCTATGAGCTAACAGCAGCTATGAGCTAACAGAGCTATGAGCTAACAGCAGCTATGAGCTAACAGAGCTATGAGCTAACAGCAGCTATGAGCTAACAGCAGCTATGAGCTAACAGAGCTATGAGCTACCAGCAGCTCTGAGCTAACAGAGCTATGAGCTAACAGAGCTATGAGCTAACAGCAGCTATGAGCTAACAGAGCTATGAGCTAACAGCAGCTATGAGCTAACAGCAGCTATGAGCTAACAGCAGCTATGAGCTAACAGCAGCTCTGAGCTAACAGCAACTATGAGCTAACAGCAACTATGAGCTAACAGAGCTATGAGCTAACAGAGCTCTGAGCTAACAGAGCTATGAGCTAACAGCAGCTATGAGCTAACAGAGCTATGAGCTAACAGAGCTATGAGCTAACAGCAGCTATGAGCTAACAGCAGCTCTGAGCTAACAGAGCTATGAGCTAACAGCAGCTCTGAGCTAACAGAGCTATGAGCTAACAGAGCTATGAGCTAACAGCAGCTATGAGCTAACAGCAGCTCTGAGCTAACAGAGCTATGAGCTAACAGAGCTATGAGCTAACAGCAGCTATGAGCTAACAGCAGCTATGAGCTAACAGCAGCTATGAGCTAACAGCAGCTCTGAACTAACAGAGCTATGAGCTAACAGAGCTATGAGCTAACAGCAGCTCTGAGCTAACAGCAGCTCTGAGCTAACAGTGCCACAGTATACATTCATTTATTCATTCATTCTTCTTAAAGTATTGGTGAAATAAAGACAGATAAGGCCTTCTTTAGAGGCTCTATTGCCCTGCTCTCTCCCGTTATATGGATATACACGGATCTCGAGTAAAGGAGATAAACGTATTTTATGCCAGAAATAAGGTCCAGGTTTAAAAAAAAAAAAGTTTTTCTTTACAATGTCCAGTTGTCTATCAGAAACATTACTTTTAACTTTTTTTATTCACAAGTTTGGTAAACACAACAACAGCTGCATCTTCTTCTTCTTTCAGCCTCTTCCTCTATCAGGGGTCGCCACAGCGAGTCGATCTCACATCATTGATTCGGCCCGTGTTTTATGCCGGATGCCCTTTATGACGCAACCATTTATAAGGGCTGGCGAGTGCTCCCCAGTGGGAGGTCAGTCTGGTACAATCTGCACAAAAATGCTAAAAATGAACAACAACCCGAACAGCGCCTCCTGTGGCCATAGGTGATAACTGCATTGATCTGGAACATTCATTTCCAGGTCAACAAAATCAGAATTTCAGCACAAAGCAGTGATTTCCAGCGTGAAAAGTCAGACAGGAGATTGGTGGGTCAGCATGTTATCAATATGTTGGTTTATCATTAAAGTGAGAAAAACGCTGCTGGTGTGTAGATTAGCTCTGCTGACAACATGCTGAGTCAGAGACACTCATATGAACAACCAAAGATATCTTCAAGAAAGTCATTCAGAACAGACTCAGATATCCTGCAACACTAACATAAGTGTCAAACTGTTAAATAAATCATTCATAATTACAAACAAAGGCAAATGGCGGACAGAAACAGCTGAACTCAGTGAGGAGCAGATGGATGGTGGACGGCAGTCCGTAGTTACCGATGTTCGACAAAACTGCCTCAGTCCTACCATCATGTGTGTATTATATACAGTTATATAGAAGCATTGAATATAATAAAAGATAAAACATACGTGTATATATAAAAAGAGAACTTATAATAACACAACACACCTGGTCATGGCTCTTTACTGAAGTTTTACTGAGTGACATTAAGATTATATTAGATAGAAGATTTTATGATTCAAGTACTTCAGCAACAGCTGTTAATAGTTCAGTGCCAATAACCAATTTCAGTTCAATTCAATTCAGCTTTATTTACAAAGTACCAAATAACAGCAACTCTTTCAGAGATAAAGTCCAATTCAAGACAATTAGCATCCAAGTCATTAAATTCCAAATGAGTCCAGTTCATAAAAAAGGAGCCTAGCTGAGGAAACCAACACATCGCACTGAAACTTCTCTCTGATGTGCACGAGGCGACTGTGGAACTAATTCATCTTGTGTTTGTGCTTAATGTTGTGGGGGAACCTGAAGTTTTAGTAAATTTAATGGAATTTTTCGTGACTGAAGCTTTAAAAAGAATAAAACATTTTCTGCATGTTAAAAATGACTCAGAGTTTCATCTTCAGTCCTGAACTCGTGCAACATCCTAGGACCCAAAAATTGAACCAATCAGGAACCCTAACCCTAACCCAATCAGGAACCCTAACCCAATCAGGAACCCTAACCCTAACCCAATCAGGAACCCTAACCCAATCAGGAATCCTAACCCATAACCCAATCAGGAACCCTAACCCCAACCCAATCAGGAACCCTAACCCATAACCCAATCAGGAACCCTAACCCTAACCCAATCAGGAACCCTGACCCATAGCCCAATCAGGAACCCTAACCCTAACCCAATCAGGAACCGTAACCCAATCAGGAACCCTAACCCATAACCCAATCAGGAACCCTAACCCCAACCCAATCAGGAACCCTAACCCCAACCCAATCAGGAACCCTAACCCATAACCCAATCAGGAACCCTAACCCTAACCCAATCAGGAACCCTAACCCATAACCCAATCAGGAACCCTAACCCTAACCCAATCAGGAACCCTGACCCATAGCCCAATCAGGAACCCTAACCCTAACCCAATCAGGAACCGTAACCCAATCAGGAACCCTAACCCCAACCCAATCAGGAACCCTAACCCCAACCCAATCAGGAACCCTAACCCCAACCCAATCAGGAACCCTAACCCATAACCCAATCAGGAACCCTAACCCTAACCCAATCAGGAACCCTGACCCATAGCCCAATCAGGAACCCTAACCCTAACCCAATCAGGAACCGTAACCCAATCAGGAACCCTAACCCATAACCCAATCAGGAACCCTAACCCTGACCCAATCGGGAACCCTAACCCATAACCCCTGACCCAATCAGGAACCGTAACCCATAACCCAATCAGGAACCCTAACCCTGACCCAATCGGGAACCCTAACCCATAACCCCTGACCCAATCAGGAACCCTAACCCATAACCCAATCAGGAACCCTAACCCTGACCCAATCGGGAACCCTAACCCATAACCCAATCAGGAACCCTAACCCATAACCCAATCAGGAACCCTAACCCATAACCCAATCAGGAACCCTAACCCCAACCCAATCAGGAACCCATAACCCAATCAGGAACCCTAACCCTGACCCAATCAGGAACCCTAACCCTGACCCAATCGGGAACCCTAACCCAATCAGGAACGTAAAGAACACAAAACAACAGTAAGAGAACTTTGGAGCTTTTAGGGCTCTGCTTCTGTATAACCTTGTGTGAAGAAACCTCACGGTCCTTGTTCTCAACCCACCACATACCAACATTACAACGTTTCATCCACAGTTCCCTTGCTCAGGTGGACTCATCTCCATGTGTTTTTTTGCAGGTCATGTGATTTATCGTGAAGGATGGTCAGTTATTGTTGAGAGAGCTTCCAGTGGGCAGGAGGTCCGAGGAGAGGCAAAGGATCATGGGAGATGGAGGACCCCTGCAGACCGAGGGGAACGCTCTTCTCAAAGCTGTCTTCCAGGGAAAGCTGAGGCTCACTCGCCTGCTGCTGGAGGGCGGAGCCTACATCAACGAGGGCAACGAGCGCGGAGAGACACCTATCTCCGCCGCCTGTCTAGCAAGCTACGATGACCCTCAGACCCGACAGAAGATGGTTCGCTACCTGCTGGAGAAAGGCGCCGACCCCAACATCCCCGACAAGAGCGGGCGCACGGCACTGATGCATGCCTGCGCCGAGCAGGCGGGGAAGGAGGTGGTGTTGCTGCTGCTGGAAAACGGAGCTGATCCCAGCCTCAAAGACTACTCTGGATCTTCTGCCCTTGTCCATGCCATCAACAGGGGAGACCGCGATACCTTGCAGGTGCTGCTGGACGCGTGTAAGGCCAAAGGTAAAGAGGTGATCATCATCACCACCGACACTTCTCCATCAGGTACCAAGAAGACTAAACAGTACCTCAACGCGCCGCCCTCCCCAGGCATCGTGGACAAACTGTTTCCGGCCTGCATGTCGCCCTCCGAGGTGGAGATCGGCACCTCATCACCTGCAGGAGACAAGGGCAAAGATGAGGAGGGGATCTTCAGTTTTGCACTCACCTCAGCGTTACCTTTACCTTCAGCTCGACCTCCCGGGGAGAAGAGGCCGCCGCCACGCAAGCTGCTGAAGAGGCTGAACTCGGAGCCCTGGGGCCTGGTCGCACCCTCGGTGCTGAGCGGGGTTCCTCAGGACCGGGTTGACCAGGGCCTGGAGGAGGAGAGCACCGGCGACTTTAGCAAGACAATCGCTGAGATGAACGGTCTGTCCATTACAGAACCAGGCAGACCTCTGTTTGCTCGGCGACACAGCATCGAGACCCATGACCCCTGTTCCCCCAAACCCATTGACCGGTCCTGCTCAGAGGACTGTGCAGCCTTGACTGCTCCATCCTGGGCTGACAAGGTCCAGCAGCACCAGATTCTGTACCGAAGAAACACAGCTCCAGAGCCACAGGAGAATGCCACAGGGCCTGGAGTAGTTGTGGCCCGGGTTCTGGCTCACCCCAAACTGACCCGGATGGAGCATTATGAGTCAGACTCCCACCTCTGCCCTGAGTCTATCCCGGGATCCCCTGACTCTGGACGGGTGTCAGTGGAGCGGAGGCGGTACAACGCCTCCCCCCTGTCCCTGATGACCAGTTCTTCCCGGGAATCTCTGGAGAACATCCCTAACTCGGTGTCTCCCATCACCGTGCGCCGGCGTCCTCCAGGGCTCCTGGAACGCCGTGGCTCTGGGACCCTTCTGTTAGACCACATCTCCCACACCAGGCCTGGCTTCCTTCCCCCACTCAATATCAACCCTCAAAGACCCATCCCCGATATCCGAGCCAACGGTAAGCCCACCTCCCCTGTCCACTCAGGGCACAAGATCCTGGTCCCAGTGGCCCCCGCCTCACCCAAGCGGGGCCCCGACTTCAAGATGAAGAAGAAGCTAATGAGGAGACACTCGATGCAGACTGAGCAAATGAAGCAGCTCTCCACCTTCCAGGAGATCCTGGCTGAGAAGGTTGCTGAGTCCAACGGTGATTGATGACTGGAGGAAGCAAAGCATGATGGGTAGCTACAGAGAGTTGTTAGGGAGGTGATTTACTGTGAAGACTCTCTGTCAGATCATCACTGACAAAGTCACTTAAAACCATGCTCTGATCCCTCAGGAGGGCTGCACCAATAAGGAAGTTAGTTTCCTTCATCACAGAGCTCTGTAACATGCAGTTAAAATAATAATAAACTTTATTCTAAACGTTCCAAATCAGCTGTTCAGTCCAGTTTCACATCAGTCGCTCCAATGAAAGGCCACAATAAGTGGAGAGAGATGGGAAGGAATGAGGAAGTCTCTCATCAGCCAAGACTAGTTTTGCTTGTTGTAATTTGGCGCCATATAAATAAAATTTAATTTAATTGAATTCTGAAGGTTTCCATCATCCTTCAGTTCTCAGGTTTTACTGATCAGAACAAAATAAAACCATCTGTTCCTCAGCAGGTGGGAAAACTCAGTAAATACAGCCTCAGATGAACACATATTACACTCTAAGTGAACCCCTGATATTCTGTATTTCCTGATCATAAAACCTGAGAAATGAAAGTTTTGTTCACATGATTTTATGACAACACAAGTTTTCTCTGGATTCACATATTAATTAGCAGCATTTGGATCTTGAGCAGCAACATGGAGGCTTAAGTTGCTCCTGCCAGATTTTATCTTTATTTTTATTTCTTATTGACCTCCAACACGTTATCAGCAGCTGTTTCAGTGGAAGTTTGTGCTTTTATCTCGTTGGTGCAGCTCTCCTCACGTCTCTGAAGGTTTCCTTTCTGATGAACTACAAAATGCTGCCGCCTCTGAACTCAAACCCAATCAAACTCTGGTGAGACTGTACAGAGAAATAATCCCCCTTGTTCGATGTTTACAGATGCACAATTTGCACTGAGGTGGTTTCCATAGTTTCTGTGCTGCACAGTTTTCTGACCCATCTTTTCACTGAGGATGTATTTATTTCAGGTTATTGATAAGCTCCTATTCTGACTGAACAAGTGTGAAACTACCTATTGCACTGGATGTACTCTAATTATCTACTAGTCAATATAATAGTTGGTATGTCTGTGAACCCCTACTCCGACAGTTCAGTGCTGGTCATGTTTCTATATTTTCACAACGTTCACAACCCTGAGATGATATTTCATTCATGTGAAGATAAAGTTGAATCAAATGTTGGTTTATTGTTTCTAAAAATCCAAAGACGCTGTGTGGAGCCCACACCAGCTGAGACTTCCTGCTGCAGTACAATTAAAGGGACAGTCCGACCAGCTGCAGACCCACAGAGAAGCTGGTTTCCTGCTCACATTTCTGACATTTCAGGAGTTTCTGATGATGTCGCAGCAAACAGTAACATTGTTGTTAATAAACGGGTGATAAAGCTGATTCTAATTCTCCTGCAGCTGTCCTGTTTCCTGTCTTACACTGATTGACAGGCGACAAATGAAAGGAAAACCAAGTGTCACCAGGTACTTGGTCACCAGGTACTTGGTCACCAGGTACTTGGTCATCAGGTACTTGGTCACCAGGTATTTGGTCACCAGGTACTTGGTCACCAGGTATTTGGTCACCAGGTATTTGGTCTCCAGGTATTTGGTCACCAGGTATTTGGTCACCAGGTATTTGGTCTCCAGGTATTTGGTCTCCAGGTACTTGGTCACCAGGTATTTGGTCACCAGGTATTTGGTCACCAGGTATTTGGTCACCAGGTATTTGGTCTCCAGGTATTTGGTCTCCAGGTACTTGGTCACCAGGTATTTGGTCACCAGGTACTTGGTCACCAGGTATTTGGTCACCAGGTATTTGGTCACCAGGTATTTGGTCACCAGGTACTTGGTCACCAGGTATTTGGTCACCAGGTACTTGGTCATCAGGTATTTGGTCACCAGGTATTTGGTCACCAGGTATTTGGTCACCAGGTATTTGGTCTCCAGGTATTTGGTCTCCAGGTACTTGGTCACCAGGTATTTGGTCACCAGGTATTTGGTCACCAGGTATTTGGTCACCAGGTATTTGGTCTCCAGGTATTTGGTCTCCAGGTACTTGGTCACCAGGTATTTGGTCACCAGGTACTTGGTCACCAGGTATTTGGTCACCAGGTATTTGGTCTCCAGGTATTTGGTCTCCAGGTACTTGGTCACCAGGTATTTGGTCACCAGGTACTTGGTCACCAGGTATTTGGTCACCAGGTATTTGGTCTCCAGGTATTTGGTCACCAGGTACTTGGTCTCCAGGTATTTGGTCACCAGGTATTTGGTCACCAGGTATTTGGTCTCCAGGTATTTGGTCACCAGGTATTTGGTCACCAGGTATTTGGTCTCCAGGTATTTGGTCTCCAGGTACTTGGTCACCAGGTATTTGGTCACCAGGTACTTGGTCACCAGGTATTTGGTCACCAGGTATTTGGTCACCAGGTATTTGGTCACCAGGTATTTGGTCTCCAGGTATTTGGTCACCAGGTACTTGGTCATCAGGTATTTGGTCACCAGGTATTTGGTCTCCAGGTATTTGGTCTCCAGGTATTTGGTCACCAGGTACTTGGTCACCAGGTATTTGGTCTCCAGGTACTTGGTCACCAGGTATTTGGTCACCAGGTACTTGGTCACCAGGTATTTGGTCACCAGGTATTTGGTCACCAGGTATTTGGTCACCAGGTATTTGGTCACCAGGTATTTGGTCACCAGGTATTTGGTCACCAGGTACTTGGTCATCAGGTATTTGGTCACCAGGTATTTGGTCTCCAGGTATTTGGTCTCCAGGTACTTGGTCACCAGGTATTTGGTCACCAGGTACTTGGTCACCAGGTATTTGGTCACCAGGTATTTGGTCACCAGGTATTTGGTCACCAGGTCGAGCTCCAGAGAAAACTGACTGTCTGTGGAGCTCCAGAGGGATGAAACATGATGGAGGTGGTTGAGGGTAGAAAACGAGGAGAAAAAGAGCAAATAGGTCCCAACATTAAGTCTCGTCTGTGAGTTTCCTCTCAGCTTTTTCATTTAACATTATTAGAATCAGATTAATCAAATTACAACCTTGAACTGGAAAGTGCTTCATTGACACAAGCACACAAACTCCAGGGGCCAGGAGCATATGAACATGAATCAAAATGAGCTCAAACTGACGTGATCAATCAAATCAAGTGATAAGAAAAGGACTCACCCAACAAGTGGCAGGAGGGAGCTACGACTCTCTGTCTCCACTTTAAAGCAGATCTCCTCCCAGAAGCCTCAAACTCCTTGTGAGAGGATCATATTGTTCAAATTACAGTTTAAATCAGCGTGAACATGTGGCAAAAGGAGACATTTTGAGGAAGACTGACTGACGGATGAGTAAAATATAATATATGAAACATGTAAAACACATAAAACCTGGTTTCCATTCCAAGTTTCAGCTGTGGATGAAAGAAGAAGCTTATTGAGACATGGTTTGCACCATAGTGAAATGGGCATAGATACGTGTGTATATATACATATAGATATACTGTATATCACTATATATTCACTCATCTATAGATATATATCTATATAAAGTGTGAAATCAGCAGATAAAGCAATCAGATAATTTTAGAAATAGTGCAAATAGTCCAGGCTGAGGGAGTCCATCGAGTTCAACGGTTCAGGAAACAGGGACAAAGGTCGCTCTCCTCTGGTCCTGCTGAACAGCGAAGCTTTGCAACCAGACATCAGTTGCTCAAAAGCTGGATGAAGAGTAGCAAGGTTTCATCTGACCAGAGTGTGAACAGGAAGTCACATCTCGGCCATGCTAGAACAGACCAGAGGCACTGAGGACTGTCTCTGAGGTGAAGGGGAACCTCAGGAGGTTGTTGGAAGCATCCAGTTCCTTCGGTCTGCTGCAGAACGTCACCACCTCCGGACGTTATAGTTCAGGTGGATCAGGTGAAACATCCAGTAGCTAAGCTGCTAAAGGCCTAGACTGCTGGGGGACCTCCCATGATGCACCTCTCCTCACCCCCCCCCCCCCCTTTTGTTTTCTCATATGACATTATTGTCATTAAGTTGTGTTTCTCAGGTGTCCTTAGAATGATGTTTGTTCCATCTTCTGTCCTTTAAAACCCCCATATTTATATTTATATATATATATTATATATATATATATATGTATATATATATATATATATATATATGTATATATATATATTATATATAATATATTTATATATATACACACACACACACACACACATACACATATATGTGCAAACTTCCTTAAATAGTGACAAAACAGAAGTCCTCCTTGGCACCAAACCCAAAGTCTGTCTCCCTCCCCTCAGGTGAAGCATCTCGGTACTTTAATGGATTTAAGGCACTTTTTTGTTCCATTGTTGGCGTTTCCTGAACGCAGCGGTGTTCCAGCATCATGTGGCGGCAGGACAGCTGCTCATCAGCAGAGGGACGGACAGAAGGTCTCCGGTGGTTAGTTTGAGATTCGCTGTCATTAAAACCTTCAGGAGCCCTTCTAACGGTGTCGGTTTGTTACAGTCACAGGAATAAATCCTGCCACCGGCTCACAGAACCGCTCACACGGACCTCACCTGCTCAGAACCAGAACCTCCCATCAGAACAGTTACTGCCCATGACTCAAACGCCAATAAAGCTTTCATGTTTATTGATCTTATAGAAGTTTCTCTTCAAACATTAATACAGAAACAGACAAAAGTGAAGAACAAACAGAAAGTGACAGGAAATATTTACAGTTCAATAAATGAGGCGTGTGATGTCACTGAGCCCAGGTGAGGGTTCGAGGTAAGAGACTTTACTCCACAGAGGAAACAAAGCTGCTCTATAAATGATGTCACACTCTGCTGGCATCTAATATCTGTGGAAGACTCGTTTTAAAGTGCAGAGACAGAAGGAAAGAAATGGGCTTAGTCTTATAAAAACATGCATAATGTGGTCAGATATCAAAAACAAAGTTAGGAGTGTAGAATAGATGATCCTCTGGTTACATTTTACTGATATAAAACAGTTAAAACCATTAGCACCGAGATAGGGCTGCAGGAAGATGCCTCACTCTGTTTATAATAGTTTAGAGAATAATTACCGAGTGAGACATCAAAACAAAGATAGCAGTGTGGGACAGATGTTCCACTCTGTAGTGAATTCTGAAGCAGACGGCAGCGTCAGGAGTGAAAGTTTAAAGCTTATCTGACATGAACAGAGAGAGCCTCACTGTTGGAGAAGCATTAGGTTAAAACAGACAGAACTGAGAAGTCCGAGTGTTTCTTGGTTCATTTTTTGAAGAACTTCTTGTTGAGAAGGAAGATGAGCAGATTGACATTAACCTTCGCCTTATCGAACATCTTCATCACTGCAACGCCATCATACTGCAGCTGCAGCAGGTCCTGCAAAACAAACAAACGAGCATTTACAGCTCGTGTCTATCTGAGAAACTGGCCCGGTTGGGACCGGTTTCCAGCCTGGTTCCTACCTGATATTTGAGCAGAAATTCCTCCATCTCGACTCCGAGGAACCGAGCTTTGACGTTAAAGCTCCCTTTCTCGGATCCAGGAACGATGTCAAAGACGACGTTCTTGAACCTGAAAGCGGAGGTCATGTGATCTCTTGTTCCATGTTGTCATAGCAACCTATTTATGTGCGAGTTTTTGTTGTGTGTGCGCTCACTGGGTCGCCGGCAGGTCTTCAATCTCCAGCAGAACTCCCTTCTCCTGCAGCCGGGCGGCGCTGTAGCTCAGGGCAGGAAGCCTCTTCTTCCCCTTACCGTCTGCTGCCTTCTTATTGGTCGATTTACTGCAGCACAGACCAATCAAGGTTCAGGCGATCAAAAAAACCCAGCATACATAAACAGCTCAGGGGGGGCAGCAGCTTGTACTCTGTAGAAAGTGGGTAATGTTGGCTGAAGCTCTGGACATATGTAAACTGGTGAGGGTGCTTCCAGTGGTTTAATAATAAAATACATTGTTTTTAAATGAGACCCACTTCTGGACGGGTTCTGAAAAGTCCTGCATAATCAAGCCATGATCCATCGAGTTTCAGTCGGGTAAATGTATGTCGATCTGTACTGAAGAGACTGTATCAATAATCCAACCAGTGAGACAAGAATTAATATTAAAGGTTCTGGTGACTCTATCAGATAAATAACGAGTTTGGGCCCAATTAAAAGCAGGGTTAGCAAACCCTAACCCTGCACCGCTGCCTCAGGCTGACTGGAGAGGCTCCCCCTGAGCAGCACTCGGTCATTTTAAGGCCTTCGCTACAGAGAAGGGAGTCGCCCTCCCCACCTGTACGGCTCTGATGTTCAGACGGTCCCTACCTGTTCGCGGTCAGGTTGTCCAGACAGGAAGTGATGTAATGTCTGTAGTAGTCCACCTGTTCACTGTGGAAGCTGCTCTTCTTCTGCAGGCTGCTGAGAGTCTGACGGAGCTTCAGGAGCTCCACCCCCCGGCACTGACGGTGCAGACGCTGCTGCCGGATGTCCTGAGGAGGAAACACACCTGTTACTGCTCTGCACAGGTCCAGCATGGAGCTCTGGTTCTGACAGCTGAGCAGAACCAGCTCCAGGTAACGGACCGTTTTAAGCACCTGAACGGGTCGCTCAGACCTCATAAAGACAGTGTTGGAGCCCCCCCCCCCGTGCCCTGTGAGGGTCAGACAGCAATGCATTAATGAGGCGGTGCATCACCTTGGCCAGCATCTGCAGGATCTGGTTCTCGGTTCCCGGGGGTCTCAGGACTCCCAGACCCTCCAGGCGACGAAGACTCCGCAGGATCTTCCTCTTCTTCTCCTCTAAACTCAGGTTGCCATTGGCAACAAGCGACTGGTTCCTCTTCATCTTCTCAGGTGTTCGAGCGTCCTGTTGCGCCCGACGCTGCATCAGCCAATCATGGCACACTTCCTGTTGGAAGAGGTCACATGATCATAAAGGTTACAGTGGCAGAAAGCATCAGCTTGTCTTTGACACTGCTCACAAGCTGCGTGTTACCTGGTCAGGAGACGTCTTCGTCTTCAGGATGTCACTCAGAGAGTCACCGGACTGAGTTCTGATGACATCAATGATCAGCTGTTTGGTGCTGGAACATAAAAGATAAATGACCTGAGCAGGTGAAGCCGACTCATCTACCAGAATAGCTGAGGCCGACTCATCTACCTGAGCAGCAGTCCTCTGGCATCTGGTTTGTCGTCTGAGTCACTGAAGATGTCGAACTTGTTGGTGAGAGTCAGAGAAACCTCGACCTTACTGAACTCTGACCCTGGATCAGCTGCTGATGAAGAGTCTCCTGAGGAAGAGGAAGCACAGGTAGCTGTTCACCCCCGTCCTAACACCTGTATACCCGCCCTAACACCTGTATACCCGCCCTAACACCTGTATACCCGCCCTAACACCTGTATATCCGCCCTAACACCTGCATACCCGCCCTAACACCTGCATACCCGCCCTAACACCTGCATACCCGTCCTAACACCTGTATACCCGCCCTAACACCTGCATACCCGTCCTAACACCTGCATACCCGTCCTAACACCTGTATACCCGTCCTAACACCTGTATACCCGTCCTAACACCTGTTATACCCGCCCTAACACCTGTATACCCGTCCTAACACCTGTATACCCGTCCTAACACCTGTATATCCGCCCTAACACCTGTATACCCACCCTAACACCTGTATATCCGCCCTAACACCTGTATACCCACCCTAACACCTGTAATACCCGCCCTAACACCTGCATACCCGCCCTAACACCTGCATACCCGCCCTAACACCTGCATACCCGTCCTAACACCTGCATACCCGTCCTAACACCTGTATACCCGTCCTAACACCTGTATACCCGTCCTAACACCTGTTATACCCGCCCTAACACCTGTATACCCGTCCTAACACCTGTATACCCGCCCTAACACCTGTATATCCGCCCTAACACCTGTATACCCGCCCTAACACCTGTATATCCGCCCTAACACCTGTATACCCACCCTAACACCTGTAATACCCGCCCTAACACCTGCATACCCGCCCTAACACCTGCATACCCGCCCTAACACCTGCATACCCGTCCTAACACCTGCATACCCGTCCTAACACCTGCATACCCGTCCTAACACCTGCATACCCGTCCTAACACCTGCATACCCGCCCTAACACCTGCATACCCGCCCTAACACCTGCATATCCGTCCTAACACCTGTATACCCGCCCTAACACCTGTATACCCATACTAACACCTGCATACCCGTCCTAACACCTGTTATACCCGCCCTAACACCTGTTATACCCGCCCTAACACCTGCATACCCGCCCTAACACCTGCATACCCGTCCTAACACCTGTATACCCGTCCTAACACCTGTATATCCACCCTAACACCTGTAATACCCGCCCTAACACCTGTATACCCGTCCTAACACCTGCATACCCGCCCTAACACCTGCATACCCGTCCTAACACCTGTATACCCGTCCTAACACCTGCATACCCACCCTAACACCTGCATACCCGCCCTAACACCTGCATACCCGCCCTAACACCTGCATATCTGCCCTAACACCTGTAATACCCGCCCTAACACCTGCATACCCGTCCTAACACCTGTATACCCGTCCTAACACCTGCATACCCGTCCTAACACCTGCATACCCGTCCTAACACCTGCATACCCACCCTAACACCTGCATACCCGTCCTAACACCTGCATACCCGCCCTAACACCTGCATATCCGTCCTAACACCTGTTATACCCGCCCTAACACCTGTTATACCCGTCCTAACACCTGCATACCCGCCCTAACACCTGCATACCCGTCCTAACACCTGCATACCCGCCCTAACACCTGCATACCCGCCCTAACACCTGCATACCCGTCCTAACACCTGCATACCCGCCCTAACACCTGCATACCCCCCCTAACATCTGCATACCCGCCCTAACACCTGCATACCCCCCCTAACATCTGCATACCCGTCCTAACACCTGTATATCCGCCCTAACACCTGTTATACCCGTCCTAACAAAACATTCAACAGTGTTAGCTGTAGTACCAACAAGCTCCTGCAGCATTGGAACCGGTCCAAGATCCCTCAAAATGTGTCTGAGGGCATCCGACGGGTCAGGGCACAGAACCTCCTGGTGCTCCAACAACAACTGAAGAGACACAAAGGTCCAGAGGGCACATTAAACCAGATACGAGTCATGGTTCCGGACCGGATCAGGGTACTGGTCTGGGTTGAGCTTTCTCACCTTGTGTGTGTTGAGCAGTTCGCTGACAGAGATGTAGATGACAGGTCTGTTGACGATCAGTAGCTCCGAGTACTCGTCCATGCTGAACCGGTCCTCTGGTTCTGGGACATCACAGACTGACAAAAGGAACCTCCTGACAGACAGAACATCCAGAACCATCAGGTCCACCTCCTTCCATCATCAAACTCAGAAACAAACTGACCTTGTAACACAAAACATTTTGTCCCAGATAAATCTCAGGGTCCTCTGGAACGTTCAGGTGACCTCACCTGAACTTGCTGTGGGTCTGGCTGATGTACTGGTTCAGGACTCGGATGTGGTATCCGTCCCCGTGGAAGTGCTTGTTAGCAGCGGCGTGCTGCAGCATGCGGGCGATGGAGCCCAAGATATGGCGCTGCTCCGGCTGCAGGTTGGAGCCGGCAGAGCGGTCCACCACGTTGAACCCGTCAGGAGCCACGATGGCTGGGTTCATGTAGCGGTAATAGACCAGGTTCCCTACAATCTGAAGGGGAAAATGATCAATGGATCAACCGGGCTGCAACAAGAGAAACAATTTCTGTTTCTGAGGTTCTGCTCAGTTCTTTGAAAAAAATGTCCCAAAGAATCAAAGAATCTCACACTGGCAGCACCAACCATTAGAAATACCTAATCAATACTGATTCAAATACAAGCTGTCAGAGATCCTCTGAACAAGAACCACTGTGGGAGGAGTCCGATTATCTTTGTGTTTAGCGCTCAGATAAACAACACGTAACACGCACAGCCAGCGGGATGCTGGGTGAGTTTACCACGCTGCGTCTGATTGGTCCGTCTTTGTCACTCTGTGACATCACGTTCGTTAATAAGCTCCTCCCCCTCCTCTGTCACAGTGCTCACCTTGTAGAGCTCGTCCTCGCTGGCTGCTGGAAACTTCATCTTCAGGGAGTCCCGGAGCACCTTTGCTGTGTAACGTAGACCATAGCTACAACAAAAAAACAACAAAATAAATACAAACAACACCCTGACAAACACGATGCTCGAGCATAAGGTGGGTTAGAAGTGCACCTGGTATCTACTGGGGGAGGTTGGGGACATGGGATCTGAATGCACCGTGTGTTCAGGACCTGCACGGTGGTTGTCCAGGGATCACCTGAAGCAGCTGACAGGCTTTGATGGTTTCTGAAGCTAAGGCCATGGACAAGGACTTTGGGTTGGCTTCAAGGACATTCTGGCAAACTATTTGACTCAGAAAGAGAAAGCAGCTCCGTCCCAGGTTGTGCTTGTCCTGGGTGGAGCGGACCTGAACTGAGGATATCATTGGCCGGTGGAAGGAGCACTTTGAGATTCTCCTTAATCCAGCCAGCATGTCCTCCACTGAGGAGGCAGAGTCTGAGGACTTGGAGGAAGACACCCTCCACCATGTTAGGGGTACCACAGGGGAAGCCTTTTAACTACCTCCACCATGTTAGGGGTACCACAGGGGAAGCTTTTTAACTACCTCCACCATGTTAGGGGTACCGCAGGGGAAGCTTTAACTACCCCCACCATGTTAGGGGTACCGCAGGGGAAGCTTTTTAACTACCTCCACCATGTTAGGGGTACCACAGGGGAAGCTTTTTAACTACCTCCACCATGTTAGGGGTACCGCAGGGGAAGCTTTTTAACTACCTCCACCATGTTAGGGGTACCACAGGGGAAGCCTTTTAACTACCTCCACCATGTTAGGGGTACCGCAGGGGAAGCTTTTTAACTACCTCCACCATGTTAGGGGTACCACAGGGGAAGCTTTAACTACCTCCACCATGTTAGGGGTACCACAGGGGAAGCTTTTTAACTACCTCCACCATGTTAGGGGTACCACAGGGGAAGCTTTAACTACCTCCACCATGTTAGGGGTACCACAGGGGAAGCTTTTTAACTACCTCCACCATGTTAGGGGTACCGCAGGGGAAGCTTTTTAACTACCTCCACCATGTTAGGGGTACCACAGGGGAAGCCTTTTAACTACCTCCACCATGTTAGGGGTACCGCAGGGGAAGCCTTTTAACTACCTCCACCATGTTAGGGGTACCACAGGGGAAGCCTTTTAACTACCTCCACCATGTTAGGGGTACCACAGGGGAAGCTTTAACTACCTCCACCATGTTAGGGGTACCACAGGGGAAGCTTTAACTACCTCCACCATGTTAGGGGTACCGCAGGGGAAGCTTTTTAACTACCTCCACCATGTTAGGGGTACCACAGGGGAAGCCTTTTAACTACCTCCACCATGTTAGGGGTACCGCAGGGGAAGCTTTAACTACCTCCACCATGTTAGGGGTACCACAGGGGAAGCTTTAACTACCTCCACCATGTTAGGGGTACCGCAGGGGAAGCTTTTTAACTACCTCCACCATGTTAGGGGTACCACAGGGGAAGCCTTTTAACTACCTCCACCATGTTAGGGGTACCGCAGGGGAAGCTTTTTAACTACCTCCACCATGTTAGGGGTACCGCAGGGGAAGCTTTTTAACTACCTCCACCATGTTAGGGGTACCGCAGGGGAAGCTTTTTAACTACCTCCACCATGTTAGGGGTACCGCAGGGGAAGCTTTTTAACTACCTCCACCATGTTAGGGGTACCACAGGGGAAGCTTTTTAACTACCTCCACCATGTTAGGGGTACCACAGGGGAAGCTTTTTAACTACCTCCACCATGTTAGGGGTACCACAGGGGAAGCTTTAACTACCTCCACCATGTTAGGGGTACCACAGGGGAAGCTTTAACTACCTCCACCATGTTAGGGGTACCGCAGGGGAAGCTTTTTAACTACCTCCACCATGTTAGGGGTACCACAGGGGAAGCCTTTTAACTACCTCCACCATGTTAGGGGTACCACAGGGGAAGCTTTTTAACTACCTCCACCATGTTAGGGGTACCGCAGGGGAAGCTTTTTAACTACCTCCACCATGTTAGGGGTACCACTGGGGAAGCCTTTTAACTACCTCCACCATGTTAGGGGTACCGCAGGGGAAGCTTTAACTACCTCCACCATGTTAGGGGTACCGCAGGGGAAGCTTTAACTACCTCCACCATGTTAGGGGTACCACAGGGGAAGCTTTTTTTTTTTTTGGTTGACATCCCTCTTAAATCTGGCATGGAGGTCTGGAACAACACCTGTGGACTGGCAGATTGGGTGGTGGTTCCCATCTTTAGGAAAGGGGACCGGAGAGTGTGTTCCAACTACTGTGGGGGAATCACACTAGTCAGCCTCTCGGGGAAAGTTTACTCCACAGCGGTGGAGAGGTGGCTCCGACCGATTGTTGAAGCTCAGATTCAGGAGGAGCATTGAGGTCTGGAGCAGTAGACCAGATTTTACTCTCTGAGGGAGTTACTGAGGGATCATGGGAGTTTGACCATCCAGTCTACATGTGTTTGTGGACTTGGAGAGAGTTTACGACTGTGTCCCATGAGTAATTCTGTAGGAGATGCTGCAGGTACCATGGGGTACCAGAGTAACTTCTGTGCCTCTCTAGAACCTGTATAACACAGAGGAGTTTTAGCATCTCTGGATCCTGTTGTCAGTAATGGGAACGCATCGGGATCCCCAGGAGGAGCTGGAGAGTGTCGGTGGGGAGAGGGACGGCTGGGTTTCCCTCAGATAAATGGATTAATAGTGTCTGAGTGTATGGATACCTACGGAAGTTTTGGGAGGCTGGAGGTAATGGCCTTGAGGACTCGGTCGGTCAGGTTTTTCAGGTTGATCATGGCGATGTCAATGCGCCTCTGAACTTCAGGATGGGACAGAGCCTCTTTGGGAGAAATCTCATATGGCAGAGTGCTGCACAGACAGGTGAGAAAGGCAGGTGAGGCAATCTGTGACTGACGGTTTTTGCAGATGAATCTATTCAGGTATGGGTGTACCAACCTCTTGTGTCCAGACTGGGTCTCGGTCTGGTTGATCCAGGTCTTGTAGACCTCCACCGGGTCAGTCCTGATACTGAGCATCCGGTCCTGAAGGACATCCTGCAGAGCCGGTCCGAGCGCCTCCCGCAGGGTGTTCTGACCTCGAGCGTGGCGGTAAAAGTTTACCAGCATTTTGATGACGGTGGGATTTCCTGTGACCACATCCTGAGGCTGCTCCACCTTTAGTCTGACCGCAGAGAGCACACAGGTGTGTTCAGATGCACGGTTACATCACAGACCGCAAGACAGACATCACAGCAAGTTACCTGATCTCGTATCTTAGCGCCGCGGTGAACAGCTGCAGCAGCAGGAAGGCCTCCCGCCGGTCGGATCCGTAGTTAAACAGACTGAACACCAACATCTCCATGAAGGAGGTGGAGCGACTCTGAGGCATCAGGAAGATCACCTGAGCCAGGTACAGGGGCTGCGTCTGAAACAGAGGCACGCCATCAGAACTCACCTGCAGCAGGTACAACAGGTGCGAGTCTCACCTGCAGCAGGTACAACAGGTGCGAGTCTCACCTGCAGCATGTACAACAGGTGCGAGTCTCACCTGCAACAGGGAGAACAGGTGCGAGTCTCACCTGCAGCAGGTACAACAGGTGCGAGTCTCACCTGCAGCAGGTACAACAGGTGCGAGTCTCACCTGCAGCAGGTACAACAGGTGCGAGTCTCACCTGCAGCAGGTACAACAGGTGCGAGTCTCACCTGCAGCAGGGAGAACAGGTGCGAGTCTCACCTGCAGCAGGTACAACAGGTGCGAGTCTCACCTGCAGCAGGTACAACAGGTGCGAGTCTCACCTGCAGCAGGTACAACAGGTGCGAGTCTCACCTGCAGCAGGTACAACAGGTGCGAGTCTCACCTGCAGCAGGTACAACAGGTGCGAGTCTCACCTGCAGCAGGTAGAACAGGTGCGAGTCTCACCTGCAGCAGGTACAACAGGTGCGAGTCTCACCTGCAGCAGGTAGAACAGGTGCGAGTCTCACCTGCAGCAGGTACAACAGGTGCGAGTCTCACCTGCAGCAGGTAGAACAGGTGCAAGTCTCACCTGCAGCAGGTAGAACAGGTGCGAGTCTCACCTGCAGCAGGTACAACAGGTGCGAGTCTCACCTGCAGCAGGTAGAACAGGTGCAAGTCTCACCTGCAGCAGGTAGAACAGGTGCGAGTCTCACCTGCAGCAGGTACAACAGGTGCGAGTCTCACCTGCAGCAGGGAGAACAGGTGCGAGTCTCACCTGCAGCAGGGAGAACAGGTGCGAGTCTCACCTGCAGCAGGTACAACAGGTGCGAGTCTCACCTGCAGCAGGGAGAACAGGTGCGAGTCTCACCTGCAGCAGGTACAACAGGTGCGAGTCTCACCTGCAGCAGGTAGAACAGGTGCGAGTCTCACCTGCAGCAGGTAGAACAGGTGCGAGTCTCACCTGCAGCAGGGAGAACAGGTGCGAGTCTCACCTGCAGCAGGTACAACAGGTGCGAGTCTCACCTGCAGCAGGTAGAACAGGTGCGAGTCTCACCTGCAGCAGGGAGAACAGGTGCGAGTCTCACCTGCAGCAGGTAGAACAGGTGCGAGTCTCACCTGCAGCAGGTAGAACAGGTGCGAGTCTCACCTGCAGCAGGTAGAACAGGTGCGAGTCTCACCTGCAGCAGGTAGAACAGGTGCGAGTCTCACCTGCAGCAGGTACAACAGGTGCGAGTCTCACCTGCAGCAGGTACAACAGGTGCGAGTCTCACCTGCAGCAGGTACAACAGGTGCGAGTCTCACCTGCAGCAGGTAGAACAGGTGCGAGTCTCACCTGCAGCAGGTAGAACAGGTGCGAGTCTCACCTGCAGCAGGTACAGCAGGTGCGAGTCTCACCTGCAGCAGGTAGAACAGGTGCGAGTCTCACCTGCAGCAGGTACAACAGGTGCGAGTCTCACCTGCAGCAGGTAGAACAGGTGCGAGTCTCACCTGCAGCAGGTAGAACAGGTGCGAGTCTCACCTGCAGCAGGGAGAACAGGTGCGAGTCTCACCTGCAGCAGGTAGAACAGGTGCGAGTCTCACCTGCAGCAGGGAGAACAGGTGCGAGTCTCACCTGCAGCAGGTAGAACAGGTGCGAGTCTCACCTGCAGCAGGTAGAACAGGTGCGAGTCTCACCTGCAGCAGGGAGAACAGGTGCGAGTCTCACCTGCAGCAGGTAGAACAGGTGCGAGTCTCACCTGCAGCAGGTAGAACAGGTGCTGGTAGGCCTCCAGTCTCTCCCTCCTCTCTCTATTCAAAGCCTTCAGGCCTTTACTTCTCTCTACACCCATCATGTCCGACAGCTGTTCCTTGTTCTTCCTCGTCAGTTTCTTACAGTGAGACACAACTTCCTGTTCAGAGACACAGAAACAGGAACATCTGAGGCGGGCCAGACTCTCAGGACTGGTTCCGGTTCTGCTGGAGAGGTCAGAGATCTTGATATGTTCGTGGTTAAGGTCAGGTCTGGGTCCTAGTACTTGGTACAGGCTCATACCTGCACGGTGGCTCTGTTCCGAACCAGGAGACCGATTTTCAGGTCCATCGTGTCCAGGTCTGCCTCCAGTTGGCGATTGAAGCGAATGCTCCTCACAACCTCCTCTCTGAGACGGAGAAACTCTGCCTCCTCCCTGATGTCACCATCTCCAACATCGAGAAGGTGAAGGAACTTCCTGACCACAGACAGGGGGGGAGTGTCCAAATGCACTGTGACAGGAGGGGGAGGGGCTTATTAATGCACAGGAGCATGATGTCACAGAGTGACAAAGTTAGACCAATCAGACACAGCGTGGTGAACTCACCCAGCATCCTGTACTCATGTCTCGCTCTGTTGGCTCTGAAGAAGGCCTGGATCTTTATGATGGCGTCCACCTGTAAACGGATTATTAAACATCAGAAACAGCAGCAGCTATCCCTTCCTGGTTCTGATGGAGGTTTCTTCCTGGTTCTGGTTCTGATGGAGGTTTCTTCCTGGTTCTGGTTCTGATGGAGGTTTCTTCCTGGTTCTGATGGAGGTTTCTTCCTGGTTCTGATGGAGGTTTCTTCCTGGTTCTGGTTCTGATGGAGGTTTCTTCCTGGTTCTGGTTCTGATGGAGGTTTCTTCCTGGTTCTGATGGAGGTTTCTTCCTGGTTCTGGTGGAGGTTTCTTCCTGGTTCTGGTTCTGATGGAGGTTTCTTCCTGGTTCTGGTTCTGATGGAGGTTTCTTCCTGGTTCTGATGGAGGTTTCTTCTTGGTTCTGATGGAGGTTTCTTCCTGGTTCTGATGGAGGTTTCTTCCTGGTTCTGATGGAGGTTTCTTCCTGGTTCTGGTTCTGATGGAGGTTTCTTCCTGGTTCTGGTTCTGATGGAGGTTTCTTCCTGGTTCTGATGGAGGTTTCTTCCTGGTTCTGATGGAGGTTTCTTCCTGGTTCTGATGGAGGTTTCTTCCTGGTTCTGATGGAGGTTTCTTCCTGGTTCTGATGGAGGTTTCTTCCTGGTTCTGATGGAGGTTTCTTCCTGGTTCTGGTTCTGATGGAGGTTTCTTCCTGGTTCTGGTTCTGATGGAGGTTTCTTCCTGGTTCTGGTTCTGATGGAGGTTTCTTCCTGGTTCTGATGGAGGTTTCTTCCTGGTTCTGATGGAGGTTTCTTCCTGGTTCTGATGGAGGTTTCTTCCTGGTTCTGATGGAGGTTTCTTCCTGGTTCTGGTTCTGATGGAGGTTTCTTCCTGGTTCTGGTTCTGATGGAGGTTTCTGTACTGTTACTGTTTTTGAATTGGCTCGATATGAATGAATTTGAAGTTTTGAATTAATTAATTGGATTTGATTGGATTATGATAACAATTAATCTAATTGGCTTGAATTGCTGCGATGGACTGGCGCCCTGTCCAGGGTAGTCCAGGTGACCCCGCCTTTCGCCCGATGACTGCTGGGAAAGGCTCCACCCCCCCGCTACCCGATTAACGGACTGAATTATAGAAAATGGGTGGATGGCTTGAATTGGACTGCATTATTGAATTGCCTTGAGATGACAATTGTTGTGATTTGGTGCCGATTAAATAAAACTTAATTGAATTCTGTATAAATTGGCTTAATCTGGAATTTAATGAATCTTTGAAGTGTCCTGAGACATTTGTTGTGATCTGGCACATAAATAAAATCGAACTGAATTGTAAGCATGGAGACTGCATCAGAACCTCTCACAGTCCTGGACTCACATTACGTCTGAAGAAACTCAGCCGGGCTCTGTATCTCCTCCTCGCCAACCACATCTTCACAAACGACTGGATCTGTCAGCACAAACATCAAAGGAAGGCGTAAGTTCAGCGATGAATCTGATAAAACCACCAAGTGGAAATGAGTCGCTGCTGATCCTCAACTCTCAACCTTCTGTTCCACCTCAGAGACTCATTTACAGCCCAGCTCTGACTTTCAGGGCAAACTCGTGTCCTTCCACACAAAGACTGTTCGCTGGAGTCGGCAGACGGAGGTCGTCTCCACTGATGGAACAAATTTACTTTACCGTTACCACATCTCTTCTTTCCTCAGACTTTAACCCCTGGATCTATGGCTGGAATTAGATTTAGATCCAACAGAATCAGCTGCCTGTCCTGCAGGACCTCCATCTCATTTTAAATTGTTAAAAAGTTCCTTTAGATCAGATTTAGGGTTGAACTCGCTGATGCGACTCATTACTGTATGAAACAGCTTCCCCTGGGAGGGATCTGAGGAGTTTAACGACTTTAAAACTTTAACCATCTGAGCTGGTCTAAGAGCGTAAATCATCAGCTTATAGAAGCCTCACTTCTTCTCCATCTTCTTATTACCTCAGATCATTTGATTCTAATCTCAGATGTTAAATGAAAAGTTTCTTCTTCAGCGAGTCTTTAAACATGTCTTCTTCTGTGGTGTCTGAGCCTCGTTACCTTGACGACGGCTCTCCAGTTACTGTAGAGGAGCTGCAGCCTCCGTCTGTACGCCCGCTGCTCAGCGAACCTCCTCCACTGCGCCTGAACACAAACGCAGAGTTCAACAGGGCCGGAGCGCACAGGACGGCGTTCCTGTGGCGGTCATGGCGTCTCACCTGGATGAGGATCACAGCAGGTGTCTGACTGACCAGGTAACGCCGCCGAGCCTCCAGGCGCCGCCTGAGCAGGAAGCCCCGACACAGAGCCTGCAGGCGCACAATGAGGGGCTCACTGCTCCGCCAAAGGACGCCGCGGCTGTAGGACGCCGAAACGCTGCTGACAACTTCCTGTAGGGGGACACAAGGTGCTGAGCAGTCAGAAAACGCCACACCTGAGAAACAGCGAGAGACTTCTCTCAGGTGAGCCTCACCTGTATATCCTGCCGGTCAATGAACACAGAGTTCTGTGTGAAGCCGTCGGGTCGCTCCCAGCTTCCCTCCAACCTGTTCAGGTGAAAGTAATGGAAGGATCCATCCTGCAGCCGGACCTGGACCCAGGGGCTCCTGTGGTGACCTGAACACAGTCACCTGGTCAGTCTGCGGCGCACAGAGGGACGCCGTGTGCTCACCTGTGTCTTACCTGAGCGCGTCCTGTGGGCCATCAGGGCAGCGAGCTCTCGCTGATACTCGGCAGCACAGTCGGGTAAAACGCCCCGCAGCTCCACCTCTGGCAGAACCAGAACCCGCAGAGTCTGCTTCGCTCGGTTCTCCTTCACAGCCTGGTTCACCGCAGCCAGGGCCAGGCACACTGCAGGAGGAGAACCAGTCAGTCTCAGTCCTCATGTCGCCGGGTTTGGGCGAACCGAGACGCCGTCATCGGGCGCTCGAAGTTCTGCGGGAGGGAACAAGTCGCTCTGCAGGTCTCCATGCTGGGGGGGGGGGGTGGTTTATAGCCTATAGGTAACAGCCGAATCCTTTGTCTTCAGGTCACAGTTAACAACAGTAACCAACGGCAACCGAGGTGAGCAGCTGGATTTGCAGCTGGAGCTCATCATGAAGAACAAATGCTTGCAAATGTTGAAGCAGGCGACAGAGAAGAGGTTTGTGGGGGGGTCTGTGGCCGAGGCTGAACCTACATCACCGGGTCACCCACTGAGGACCCGGATGAATAAATGCACTCCGATACTTTTAAACGATTCGCCGAGCTGCTGCTGGAAATTACGTTCTGAGCGGACCAACCACAGGCCTCAGGTCCATGTCACGTGTCGTTCCTACGCTTCACCCCCCCCAGGAACTCTTACATTAGTCTATTTTAGGTTAAAAGCAGGAACAGACAAAACTTTTAACCAGTTTTATAAACTCTTTGGTGTCCAGCTGAAGAGGCCTGAGGGACTCTTTCTTCCAGGTGCCCCCCCCCAGCACCAGTTTCTGACACGGGGCCCATTTCAAACCAGGGCTCCAGACTTTTATCCTCGGGTTCACCTGCAGTTTACAGGTTCCCTCTCTTTAAGAACAGCTGCCTGTTTTAGGCAGTATTGTAAGTCGCTTTGGATAAAAGCTTCTGCTAAATACAGAAATGATTAACTAACAATCTGTTTTTATTTGAAGCACAATTCAGTAACGAACTGAAAAGTGTTGGTGGTCCAAGTGCTTCGCTGAGCTGAAATTAAACATTAAATAAAACAATCTAAATCAAAGCCCTGTGATGGCGCCCTGTCCAGGTGACCCGCCTCCCCCCCTGGGATAGGCTCCGCCCCCCGCGACCCGACCGACGGATTCTGAATCTAAACTAAAAGTCTTTTGAACTCCAGTCAGTTACTGCACTGGTTACCAGGAGCAGCAAATACTTTCTTTGAGGCAGCATAAATTCCTAAAATAAATAAAAAGCTAATTTTCGGCGGGCTGGTTGGACGGGTCACAGGAACGGGCTCTAATAATATCATTAGTGCTGTTATTAATAG
The DNA here is from genome assembly GCF_036924035.1 of Leuresthes tenuis. NCBI lineage: Eukaryota > Metazoa > Chordata > Actinopteri > Atheriniformes > Atherinopsidae > Leuresthes > Leuresthes tenuis. The sequence continues at coordinate 199,736 of NW_027325364.1, forward strand.
CTGCTCTGCTGACTGGACCTCGGCCTCTCACCTCTCTGTCTGACACATGTTCAGAAATATCTGGCCAATCAGAGGGGGGCCTTCACCATCTCTGATTGGTTTAGACCACACTATGGCCTATAGTTGAACCAAAGGGAGGCTTTCAGAGACGCTCAGACCTCGAATGGCTGGCCTCAGATTTATTTTTTAGTCACATCATTCAGAAATCAGGTTCCACTCTAGAGTCCTGCAAACATTACAAGATTAAACAGGTTCAGACTCACACTTTAGAGCTTTCTGACTCTGCTGATTGGCCTGCTTCACCACTTCCTGGATATCAGCCAACCACAGCTCAGCTCCTGGGTCTCTGCTCACCTGTTTGGATAAAGGCAGAGTCTTTGACCTCAGGTTTAACCTCTAAACCTCCTGGCTTCACTTCTTCCACCCGTGTTACCTGGGCTTTGTGCTCTCTGGCTTTGGTCAGCAGGGTCAGGTATCTGCAAGTGTTGGCAGGTGAGACCTCCTCCAGTCCACCGGAGGGCAACATCAGGGCAGACGTCAGCTGCTGGAGGTCTCCACTCCTCACAGCCTGGTTTATCAGGCTGACAGCCAGGAGCTCTGAGGTGAAAGGTCACATAGGTAAACAGGTAAATGTGTTAAATCTGATGTCTGCGGTCGAGTGTTCCCATACGTTGGTGTTCGTCCTGCGCCGCCTCGTTCACAGAGTGGATTCCTTCCTGCAGCTGATTCCAGGTCAGCATATCTCTGCCCCTCTGCCGCTTCACTCCAGCCAGAAGCTCAAAATACCTGAATGACAGCGATGTCGTAAACATCTTCAGCTGCTGTGAAACTATCTTACCTGCAGTCCTCTCACCTGTCCAGCATGACGGGGTCCACATCAGAGAGTCCCGCTGAGGGACTGACCAACGAGGAGCTGAACTGCTGCAGGTGTCCCACCTCTAGGGCTTGATTGATGAGAGCGACAGCTGACAGCATCTCCACGGCAACAAACAGCTCCTCCTGCTGCAGCTCTGCCTGCAAAAATGTAACAAAGAATAAAACTGATATAAACACCTGAAATACAGGTGGACACACCTCAGATGCAGCCTGTGTCTCGGGTGCGTTCAGGTGCGTTTACCCGCGTCTCAGGTGCGTTTAGGTGCGTTTACCCGCGTCTCAGGTGCGTTTAGGTGCGTTTACCCGTGCCTCAGGTGCGTTTAGGTGCGTTTACCCGTGCCTCAGGTGCGTTTAGGTGCGTTTACCCGCGCCTCAGGTGCGTTTACCCGCGCCTCGGGTGCGTTTACCCGTGTCTCAGGTGCGTTTACCCGTGTCTCAGGTGCGTTTACCCGTGTCTCGGGTGCGTTTACCCGTGTCTCAGGTGCGTTTAGGTGCGTTTACCCGTGCCTCAGGTGCGTTTAGGTGCGTTTACCCGTGTCTCGGGTGCGTTTACCTGTGTCTCAGGTGCGTTTAGGTGCGTTTACCCGTGTCTCGGGTGCGTTTACCCGTGCCTCGGGTGCGTTTAGGTGCGTTTACCCGTGTCTCGGGTGCGTTTAGGTGCGTTTACCCGTGTCTCGGGTGCGTTTACCTGTGCCTCAGGTGCGTTTAGGTGCGTTTACCCGCGCCTCAGGTGCGTTTACCCGTGTCTCGGGTGCGTTTACCCGTGTCTCGGGTGCGTTTACCCGTGTCTCAGGTGCGTTTAGGTGCGTTTACCCGTGCCTAAGGTGCGTTTACCCGCGCCTCAGGTGCGTTTACCCGTGTCTCAGGTGCGTTTACCCGTGTCTCGGGTGCGTTTACCCGTGTCTCAGGTGCGTTTAGGTGCGTTTACCCGTGCCTCAGGTGCGTTTAGGTGCGTTTACCCGTGTCTCGGGTGCGTTTACCTGTGTCTCAGGTGCGTTTAGGTGCGTTTACCCGTGTCTCGGGTGCGTTTACCCGTGCCTCAGGTGCGTTTAGGTGCGTTTACCCGTGTCTCGGGTGCGTTTAGGTGCTTTTACCTGTGTCTCGGGTGCGTTTACCTGTGCCTCAGGTGCGTTTAGGTGCGTTTACCCGTGTCTCGGGTGCGTTTACCCGTGCCTCGGGTGCGTTTAGGTGCGTTTACCCGTGTCTCGGGTGCGTTTACCCGTGTCTCGGGTGCGTTTAGGTGCGTTTACCCGTGCCTCAGGTGCGTTTAGGTGCGTTTACCCGTGTCTCGGGTGCGTTTACCTGTGTCTCAGGTGCGTTTAGGTGCGTTTACCCGTGTCTCGGGTGCGTTTACCCGTGTCTCGGGTGCGTTTAGGTGCGTTTACCCGTGCCTCAGGTGCGTTTAGGTGCGTTTACCCGTGTCTCGGGTGCGTTTACCTGTGTCTCAGGTGCGTTTAGGTGCGTTTACCCGTGTCTCGGGTGCGTTTACCTGTGCCTCAGGTGCGTTTACCCGCGCCTCGGGTGCGTTTACCTGTGTCTCAGGTGCGTTTACCCGTGCCTCAGGTGCGTTTAGGTGCGTTTACCCGTGCCTCAGGTGCGTTTAGGTGCGTTTACCCGTGTCTCGGGTGCGTTTACCTGTGTCTCAGGTGCGTTTAGGTGCGTTTACCCGTGTCTCGGGTGCGTTTACCCGTGCCTCAGGTGCGTTTAGGTGCGTTTACCCGTGTCTCGGGTGCGTTTAGGTGCGTTTACCCGTGTCTCGGGTGCGTTTACCTGTGCCTCAGGTGCGTTTAGGTGCGTTTACCCGTGTCTCGGGTGCGTTTAGGTGCGTTTACCCGTGCCTCAGGTGCGTTTAGGTGCGTTTACCCGTGTCTCGGGTGCGTTTACCTGTGCCTCAGGTGCGTTTACCCGCGCCTCGGGTGCGTTTACCTGTGTCTCAGGTGCGTTTACCCGTGCCTCAGGTGCGTTTAGGTGCGTTTACCCGCGCCTCGGGTGCGTTTACCTGTGTCTCAGGTGCGTTTAGGTGCGTTTACCCGCGCCTCGGGTGCGTTTACCTGTGTCTCAGGTGCGTTTAGGTGCGTTTACCCGCGCCTCGGGTGCGTTTACCTGTGTCTCAGGTGCGTTTACCCGTGCCTCGGGTGCGTTTACCCGTGTCTCAGGTGCGTTTAGGTGCGTTTACCCGCGCCTCGGGTGCGTTTACCTGTGCCTCAGGTGCGTTTAGGTGCGTTTACCCGCGTCTCGGGTGCGTTTACCCGCGTCTCGGGTGCGTTTACCCGCGTCTCGGGTGCGTTTACCCGTGTCTCGGGTGCGTTTACCCGCGTCTCGGGTGCGTTTAGGTGCGTTTACCCGCGCCTCGGGTGCGTTTACCTGTGCCTCAGGTGCGTTTAGGTGCGTTTACCCGCGTCTCGGGTGCGTTTACCCGCGTCTCGGGTGCGTTTACCCGCGTCTCGGGTGCGTTTACCCGTGTCTCGGGTGCGTTTACCCGTGTCTCAGGTGCGTTTAGGTGCGTTTACCCGCGCCTCGGGTGCGTTTACCTGTGCCTCAGGTGCGTTTAGGTGCGTTTACCCGCGTCTCGGGTGCGTTTACCCGCGTCTCGGGTGCGTTTACCCGCGTCTCGGGTGCGTTTACCCGCGTCTCGGGTGCGTTTACCCGCGTCTCGGGTGCGTTTACCCGCGTCTCGGGTGCGTTTACCCGCGTCTCGGGTGCGTTTACCCGCGTCTCGGGTGCGTTTACCCGCGTCTCGGGTGCGTTTACCCGCGTCTCGGGTGCGTTTACCCGCGTCTCGGGTGCGTTTACCCGCGTCTCAGGTGCGTTTACGCGTGCCTCGGGTGCGTTTACGCGTGCCTCGGGTGCGTTTACCTGTGCCTCAGGTGCGTTTAGGTGCGTTTACCCGTGTCTCGGGTGCGTTTACCCGCGTCTCGGGTGCGTTTACCTGCGTCTCGGGTGCGTTTACCCGTGTCTCGGGTGCGTTTACCCGTGTCTCGGGTGCGTTTACCCGTGTCTCGGGTGCGTTTACCCGTGTCTCGGGTGCGTTTACCCGTGTCTCAGGTGCGTTTACCCGTGTCTCCGGTGCGTTTACCCGCGCCTCGGGTGCGTTTAGGTGCGTTTACCTGTGTCTCGGGTGCGTTTACCCGCGCCTCGGGTGCGTTTAGGTGCGTTTACCTGTGTCTCGGGTGCGTTTACCCGTGTCTCGGGTGCGTTTACCCGTGTCTCAGGTGCGTTTACCCGTGTCTCAGGTGCGTTTACCCGTGTCTCAGGTGCGTTTACCCGCGCCTCGGGTGCGTTTAGGTGCGTTTACCCGCGCCTCGGGTGCGTTTACCCGTGTCTCGGGTGCGTTTACCCGTGTCTCAGGTGCGTTTAGGTGCGTTTACCCGTGCCTCGGGTGCGTTTACCCGTGTCTCGGGTGCGTTTACCCGTGTCTAAGGTGCGTTTAGGTGCGTTTACCCGTGCCTAAGGTGCGTTTACCCGTGTCTCAGGTGCGTTTACCCGTGTCTCAGGTGCGTTTACCCGTGTCTCGGGTGCATTTACCCGCGCCTCGGGTGCGTTTAGGTGCGTTTACCCGTGCCTCGGGTGCGTTTAGGTGCGTTTACCTGTGTCTCAGGTGCTCACCTGTGCGGCCCGTCTCTGCAGCAGCTGCAGCTCTCGGTGGTACAGTGTTGCAGCAGATGGAAAGACTTCAGGCAGCTGCAGGTCAGAGTTCATCAGGCAGCTGACGGTGTGTCGGGGGTCGTTTCCACGCAGCGCCGCATTAACGCTCTGCACCGCCACGTGCACTGAAACGCACACACAGGTTTTACTGGAGCATGTGTGCAGTACTGTGCAGGTGAACAGGTGAAGACAGGAAGTAGCTTACCGTTCCTGGCTCTGTGAGCTTCCCGGTTGGCCACAGAGATACTTTCCTGCAGCTCGACGGGTTCCAGAGGATCGACAGAGCCTTGATCCTGGGTCAGAGGTCAGAGGTCAACGGTCATTATTTCTACATCGCTACATGTTGATGCCTCAAAACTAAATCTGGACGCACAGTCAGTTCCTCCACATTTCCACAAAAGCGTGTTTGTCAGCGAGTCAAATGAAAATCCATTGACTGACCTTTTATACACTTTTTATTAATTCTGTTCTCTCCGGTTTTCCCTAACCCTAAACCCACTGTGGTTAATACCGAGTTCTCAGCTTCAAGCCGGCCAACTCTGAAAATCACAGCAGAACACAGCGAAGTGGGCCGGCTGAGAGCCTTGGCTCAGCTTTGTTTCTACGGTTTTCTGCACCTCGTCTGTGCAAACGTCTCCTTGTGGTTCCTGAAAACAGTCGAACCCGTGGAACAGGGTTAGGACTGTCTGACTGTAGGTAGTAATGTGCAGATTTAAAGCTGAAATCCACAGCTACAGTGGTTGATTTTACTTGTTATGTAAGAAGAATTACCTTAAATACATGTTAATAAGGTTAAAATGAGATTTTTTAGTAAAGCGGACTTTAATCTATCTTAGAATTAATGCATTTTCTCACCATCAGAATTACACGCATTTACAAAAGGAAAGTTAAACACCTGAAGCTGTCACTACACACTTCCTGTACCATATTAGATTACCCCCCCAACCCAGCTGTATAGATACCCTGCAGTGCTCATCATATGCAACAGCATTAAAATGTATTGATCAACCAGCACCAAATGATTCATATGGAACACGTTTAAGTAACAGCAGAAATATGAATTTCCCACACACTGACTGCACTGTGGCGGTTGGTAACGTGCCGCTCGGGGAGGTGTTGTGTGCATTTGTGTACCAGAGCCTTCTGCTGGCGGTCCACTAACAGCTGGTCCAGGTACCAGGGGCCATTGTCAGTACGGAGGCCCCTGAGAGCCAAACAGGCGAGCTGCAGAGCGGAAAGCAGAGAAAGTTCGTCTGCAGCATCCAGAGCTTCATCCACCTGTTCCACCGCCGATCGGACTGAAACACAGACCAATGTGATCAATATTCATCTCAGCTGAGAGGTTTAGGGGCTCGGTCACAGTGGGGGGCCTCTCACCGTTAACAGTGTTGATGTGCTCCTGGATCTCCCTCTGCGTCAGGTACTCCTCGTACATATCTTTGTCCTCCGATTCTCCACGCTGACACACACATTAAAGATAAGAACACACACACCACCCGTGGTCTCTCTGGCCAATCAAAGCTCAGCCTCACCCGGCACACAGCGCTCTCGGCCTTCCTCCTCCGGGCCTTCTGCAGCATCTCCTGGTAGACTCTCATCAGTGCCTCCTGCAAGTCGCTGAGCAGGGCGGCGGGGTTCCTCAGAGCTGCCGCCGTGACGCCCACGTCTCCCCTGTCCACTGCCTCGTTAATGGCGACCACCGCCGCGTGACCTGATGGGAGAGAGCAGAGTCAGAGCTCCTGCAGCCCCGAGCCCACAGCCTATCAGAGCACAGCTCTACCTGCAGCTTCGTCCACTGACAGCTCGTTGGCAAGGATTCCTCCGATCTTGTTAAACGCCGGCATCTGGATGCCATATTTGTCCAGCTCCATCTTCATGTTGTTGATCTCCTCATCTGACAACACACAGGTTCAGGTTCAGGTGAGAACAAGTCTGATTGGTCCACAGGAAACACTCACAAAGCAATCACACTCAGGACGTGAAATCGTCTTCAGATCATTCGATCGTGGTCACTGTCGATCACAGGCGATCCAATCGCCTGAGAGAGTGGGCGCAGTTACGTCAGCTAAAAAACAATCAATCAAACAATCACAGCCTGGCGCTGACATGGCCGGCAGCAAGAAGAAGAGGGAAAGCTAAATCGGCCATTTGGGCACATTGGGTAAGATGTGTGCCTGTGAGGGATCAGGAGACGACAAATTTATTTGGGCACATATGAGTTCATCACCCCTCCGAGGCCGCAAAAATACCCCCAAATATATGCGTGAATTATTTAGCTTGTGGCTAAAAAGAAAGATGCTATAGCACACCACTTGTGGCGCAGAGAAAAGTAAGCAAGCAAGAAGACCCTGGACCCACACCCGACCCTGGACCCGCACCCGACCCTGGACCCGCACCCGACCCTGGACCCGCACCCGACCCTGGAGTCGCACCCGACCCTGGACCCGCACCCGACCCTGGACCCGCACCCGACCCTGGACCCGACCCTGGAGTCGCACCCGACCCTGGACCCGCACCCGACCCTGGAGTCGCACCCGACCCTGGACCCGCACCCGACCCTGGACCCGACCCTGGAGTCGCACCTGGACCCGCACCAGACCCTGGAGTCGCACCCGACCCTGGACCCGCACCCGACCCTGGAGTCGCACCCGACCCTGGACCCGCACCCGACCCAGGACCCGCACCCGACCCTGGACCCGCACCCGACCCTGGACCCGCACCCGACCCTGGACCCGCACCCGACCCTGGACCCGCACCCGACCCTGGACCCGCACCCGACCCTGGACCCGCACCCGACCCTGGACCCGCACCCGACCCTGGACCCGCACCCGACCCTGGACCCGCACCCGACCCTGGACCCGCACCCGACCCTGGACCCGCACCCGACCCTGGACCCGCACCAGACCCTGGAGTCGCACCCGACCCTGGACCCGCACCCGACCCTGGACCCGCACCCGACCCTGGAGCCGCACCCGACCCTGGAGTCGCACCCGACCCTGGACCCGCACCCGACCCTGGACCCGCACCCGACCCTGGACCCGCACCCGACCCTGGAGTCGCACCCGACCCTGGACCCGCACCCGACCCTGGACCCGCACCCGACCCTGGACCCGCACCCGACCCTGGAGTCGCACCCGACCCTGGACCCGCACCCGACCCTGGAGTCGCACCCGACCCTGGAGTCGCACCCGACCCTGGACCCGCACCCGACCCTGGACCCGCACCCGACCCTGGAGTCGCACCCGACCCTGGACCCGCACCCGACCCTGGAGTCGCACCCGACCCTGGACCCGCACCCGACCCTGGACCCGCACCCGACCCTGGACCCGCACCCGACCCTGGACCCGCACCCGACCCTGGAGTCGCACCCGGTCCTGGACCCGCACCCGACCCTGGAGTCGCACCCGACCCTGGACCCGCACCCGACCCTGGAGTCGCACCCGACCCTGGAGTAGCACCCGACCCTGGAGTAGCACCCGACCCTGGAGTAGCACCCGACCCTGGAGTAGCACCCGGTCCTGGACCCGCACCCGACCCTGGACTCACACCAAACACAAAGCGAGCGACGGAAGTGGCCAGTTGCCATTCTTTTCCAATGTACGAGAGCGAAGAGGCGGCAAAAGTGAACGTGGCGGTGAGCGGCGAAGGGAGAGCGGTGAGTGATGCGGAGGGGGCTTAAAGCCCCGATGAATGCTCGGCGCTCCCCGCGGTAAATTCAAAATGGCGGTATCTGTGACAGATTTTGGAATGGTTTGGAAATTATATGGCGCACGGACGATTTTTGTGAAAATTTAAGGCTTTTTGGTGCGCCTTATGGTGCGGAAAACACGGTACTTCAAGATCGCCTTAAAGTTCGCTATTTGAAAAAAAGATGACAATCCTCCCTTCGATCACTGATAGACAATCCGATCGAAAATCACACACTGCCCGTCTCAGGTAGCCTCAGGTGTAGGTGAGCAGCATTTACCTGTGAACTTGACTTTCCCATACAGGTCATGAATCTGTGGAGCCAAACCCAGTCTGTAAAGGTAGAGGCTGCAGAGAGTAGGTAAATACACAGCTGATCAATACTTCTCTCACACACACACAGCTGATCAATACTTCTCTCACACACACACAGGTTATCAATACTTCTCACACACACACACAGGTGATCAATACTTCTCAGCCACACACACACACAGGTGATCAATACTTCTCAGCCACACACACACAAATGATCAATACCTCACACACAGAGGTGATCAGGTGATAAGACAAGTGTACCTGAGCGCATGGATACAGTAAACCGCTCTCGGCATGTTCTTCTTGTCGTAAACGTCTGTAGTTTCTGGATGAAAGATCTAAAAACAACAACAAATTATCACTCTAGATTCAAATTGATCAGCTGATCAAGAATCTGATCAATCAGTTCACTGACGGCTGGCAATCCCAGGATCGTCATGGCATTCCTCCAGTGGTTGATGTTGTCGGTGTGACGAAACTGAAGCCCCATAGCCTGAAATGATCAATGAACAGCCGATTATAGATATCTGAAGGATCAATACGCCATTGATTATCAACATTTGACAAATCAATACTAGCAATAATCCCTGATGATAAACTCTGGAGGGCTGGTTCTGCTGATCAAACTGGTATTAAAGTATTCCAAATCAGTTTAACCTGGTACAAACTAGAATTAAAGGATGCTAAACTAGTTTAATCTGGTTTAATCTGGTACAAACTAGAATTAAAGGATGCTAAACTGGTTTAATCTGGTTTAATCTGGTACACACTAGAATTAAAGGATGCTAAACTGGTTTAATCTGGTACACACTAGAATTAAAGGATGCTAAACTGGTTTAATCTGGTACAAACTAGAATTAAAGGATGCTAAACTGGTTTAATCTGGTACACACTAGAATTAAAGGATGCTAAACTGGTTTAATCTGGTTTAACCTGGTACAAACTAGAATTAAAGGATGCTAAACTGGTTTAATCTGGTACACACTAGAATTAAAGGATGCTAAACTGGTTTAATCTGGTACAAAATAGAATTAAAGGATGCTAAACTGGTTTAATCTGGTACACACTAGAATTAAAGGATGCTAAACTGGTTTAATCTGGTACACACTAGAATTAAAGGATGCTAAACTGGTTTAACCTGGTACACACTAGAATTAAAGGATGCTAAACTGGTTTAATCTGGTACACACTAGAATTAAAGGATGCTAAACTGGTTTAATCTGGTACAAAATAGAATTAAAGGATGCTAAACTGGTTTAATCTGGTACACACTAGAATTAAAGGATGCTAAACTGGTTTAATCTGGTACACACTAGAATTAAAGGATGCTAAACTGGTTTAACCTGGTACACACTAGAATTAAAGGATGCTAAACTGGTTTAATCTGGTTTAATCTGGTACACACTAGAATTAAAGGATGCTAAACTGGTTTAATCTGGTACACACTAGAATTAAAGGATGCTAAACTGGTTTAATCTGGTACACACTAGAATTAAAGGATGCTAAACTGGTTTAATCTGGTACACACTAGAATTAAAGGATGCTAAACTGGTTTAATCTGGTACACACTAGAATTAAAGGATGCTAAACTGGTTTAACCTGGTACACACTAGAATTAAAGGATGCTAAACTGGTTTAATCTGGTTTAATCTGGTACACACTAGAATTAAAGGATGCTAAACTGGTTTAATCTGGTACACACTAGAATTAAAGGATGCTAAACTGGTTTAATCTGGTACACACTAGAATTAAAGGATGCTAAACTGGTTTAATCTGGTACACACTAGAATTAAAGGATGCTAAACTGGTTTAATCTGGTTTAACCTGGTACAAACTAGAATTAAAGGATACTAAACTGGTTTAATCTGGTACACACTAGAATTAAAGGATGCTAAACTGGTTTAATCTGGTACACACTAGAATTAAAGGATGCTAAACTGGTTTAATCTGGTACAAAATAGAATTAAAGGATGCTAAACTGGTTTAATCTGGTACACACTAGAATTAAAGGATGCTAAACTGGTTTAATCTGGTACACACTAGAATTAAAGGATGCTAAACTGGTTTAACCTGGTACAAAATAGAATTAAAGGATGCTAAACTGGTTTAATCTGGTACAAAATAGAATTAAAGGATGCTAAACTGGTTTAATCTGGTACACAATAGAATTAAAGGATGCTAAACTGGTTTAACCTGGTACACACTAGAATTAAAGGATGCTAAACTGGTTTAATCTGGTACACACTAGAATTAAAGGATGCTAAACTGGTTTAATCTGGTACACACTAGAATTAAAGGATGCTAAACTGGTTTAATCTGGTTTAACCTGGTACAAACTAGAATTAAAGGATGCTAAACTGGTTTAATCTGGTACACACTAGAATTAAAGGATGCTAAACTGGTTTAATCTGGTACAAAATAGAATTAAAGGATGCTAAACTGGTTTAATCTGGTACACACTAGAATTAAAGGATGCTAAACTGGTTTAACCTGGTACACACTAGAATTAAAGGATGCTAAACTGGTTTAATCTGGTTTAATCTGGTACACACTAGAATTAAAGGATGCTAAACTGGTTTAATCTGGTACACACGAGAATTAAAGGATGCTAAACTGGTTTAATCTGGTACACACTAGAATTAAAGGATGCTAAACTGGTTTAATCTGGTTTAACCTGGTACAAACTAGAATTAAAGGATGCTAAACTGGTTTAATCTGGTACACACTAGAATTAAAGGATGCTAAACTGGTTTAATCTGGTACACACTAGAATTAAAGGATGCTAAACTGGTTTAATCTGGTACACACTAGAATTAAAGGATGCTAAACTGGTTTAATCTGGTACACACTAGAATTAAAGGATGCTAAACTGGTTTAACTTGGTACAAACTAGAATTAAAGGATGCTAAACTGGTTTAATCTGGTACACACTAGAATTAAAGGATGCTAAACTGGTTTAATCTGGTACACACTAGAATTAAAGGATGCTAAACTGGTTTAATCTGGTACACACTAGAATTAAAGGATGCTAAACTGGTTTAATCTGGTACACACTAGAATTAAAGGATGCTAAACTGGTTTAATCTGGTACAAACTAGAATTAAAGGATGCTAAACTGGTTTAATCTGGTACACACTAGAATTAAAGGATGCTAAACTGGTTTAATCTGGTACAAACTAGAATTAAAGGATGCTAAACTGGTTTAATCTGGTACACACTAGAATTAAAGGATGCTAAACTAGTTTAATCTGGTTTAACCTGGTACAAACTAGAATTAAAGGATGCTAAACTGGTTTAATCTGGTACAAAATAGAATTAAAGGATGCTAAACTGGTTTAATCTGGTACACACTAGAATTAAAGGATGCTAAACTGGTTTAATCTGGTCCACTGCGTTGGATCAGAGCATCTTTTGTGTCACGTCACCTGGTATCGGCGCTGTTCCGGGTCGTAGATTTTCTTCAGGGGTACAGCATTCGGAGCGAAACGATGACCGAGTTTGGCGAGAACGACTCCATTCCTCAGTGCCTCCTCCAGCTCGGTGGGAGTAGGAAGCTCCTCCCCCAGACACGCCTCCATCCACCTGAGCAAGAAGCAGCTTCTGTCAGCAGATGTTGATACAGTTAAACCTGACCCGGTTATGGTTCTGCTCACTGACCTCTTGGCTTCCTCCAACCTGCACAGGTACTGATACGCCACGTTCTGGATCCTCAGCTCATCCATCTGCTCCGCTGTCAGACGTTCATCTACAGTGGGAGGCAGAGCCTTCAGTTATCAGGCCCCTCTCTGTGGAACCAGCTGCCAGTTTGGCTTCAGGAAGCAGACACCCTCTCTACCTTTAAGATCAGGCTGAAACTTTCCTTTCTGATAAAGCTTATAGTTAGGGATGGCTCAGGGGAGCCTGAAACATCCCATAGTTCTGCTGCTATAGACCCAGACTGCAGGTTTCCTTGTGGTTCCCAGAGTTTCTAAAAGCAGAATGGGAGGCAGAGCCTTCAGTTATCAGGCCCCTAAAAGCAGAATGGGAGGCAGAGCCTTCAGTTATCAGGCCCCTAAAAGCAGAATGGGAGGCAGAGCCTTCAGTTATCAGGCCCCTAAAAGCAGAATGGGAGGCAGAGCCTTCAGTTATCAGGCCCCTAAAAGCAGAATGGGAGGCAGAGCCTTCAGTTATCAGGCCCCTAAAAGCAGAATGGGAGGCAGAGCCTTCAGTTATCAGGCCCCTAAAAGCAGAATGGGAGGCAGAGCCTTCAGTTATCAGGCCCCTAAAAGCAGAATGGGAGGCAGAGCCTTCAGTTATCAGGCCCCTAAAAGCAGAATGGGAGGCAGAGCCTTCAGTTATCAGGCCCCTAAAAGCAGAATGGGAGGCAGAGCCTTCAGTTATCAGGCCCCTAAAAGCAGAATGGGGGGCAGAGCCTTCAGTTATCAGGCCCCTAAAAGCAGAATGGGAGGCAGAGCCTTCAGTTATCAGGCCCCTAAAAGCAGAATGGGAGGCAGAGCCTTCAGTTATCAGGCCCCTAAAAGCAGAATGGGAGGCAGAGCCTTCAGTTATCAGGCCCCTCTCTGTGGAACCAGCTGCCAGTTTGGCTTCAGGAAGCAGACACCCTCTCTACCTTTAAGATCAGGCTGAAACTTTCCTTTCTGATAAAGCTTATAGTTAGGGATGGCTCAGGGGAGCCTGAAACATCCCATAGTTCTACAGAACGACCCGTTGAGCTCATACTGTGCCCCAACCCGAACTCAGGTTACTTAACTTTATTGATTGGTGGATATGTTTCAGAACCTGAACCTGGGTGAGAACCTGTTCTCTGCAGTTTGTTTCCTCAGGTTAATGTGACGTGTTATGGAGCTGAAAACGAGTTTTTATTTGGATTTTTTTTTATCCCGTTTTATTTTTGTCCCGTTTGCACTGAGCTACTCTGCTTTCATTCACTTGAACCAAATTTAAAATCTTTTTCAAGTTACTTTACATATCTGAGCAACAGGCAGGAGATCCCACAACATGACAGAATCGCGTGTTTGCGTTTAATCATCGTATTTCATTAATAAAATGCGTAATTTATGACTCACAGCGCGTGTCCGCAGCTGAATCCCCCATGTTGGCCGGCTCAAAATATTCCTCCACCTGCGGGTTATCAAACGTTCTTTGTTTGTCTTGATTAATAAAACTGTCTAAAGTCTCCAAAGGCTCAGTTCGGCCGTGAAAAGCATAAAAATAAAGCTCAGCCGTGAGTTCGCGTCATTCCAACTGTCCGCTGCTCCGAGGTATTTCCTGTCTGAGGTTTGAAAGCTCCCGCCGCTCTCTGATTGGCTGAATTATCAGCCGCTTCTGCTATTGGCCACAATGTTGCAGCGTTGGATTGTGGTTGTTGTTGTTCTTAATTGTTTTGTGGCGTTTGATTGACATTAAAGTTTATGATTACTCAACTGTATCCCCATATTGTGTCGCAGAAACTTAGCTGAAAATAATTTGTTGTACAAATGTCTCTTAGACTATTTTACTGGTTTAAACTTTCTTGGTGTTCCGTGTTACCATAGCAACCGAGACAACCTAAAAGAGCTAGTACAAAGTTAGCTAGCTGTCTATTAGCCAAGTTCAAATATGTTTCCTTCTTGGTTGCAGGTGAACGCGAAGGAGCTGTGACCTCGCCTGGAGGCTGTGAGTGTGACGAGCTGTTAGCAGCTGTAGAATCAGTCTGTGCACCATTAACTGCATCATTTCTGTTTTAATCCCATTGAGAATTATTTTTCTGAATGAAGTTAGAATAAAGAATTGGAAAGCTTAGAATTAGAACCCTGTTTTCTCATTTCAGGTTGATCCGAGCAGCTTCTCTCCTCAGATTACTGATTATTGTCAGTGAGGTAATCATGTTTCAGAGTCAGCTGGACTCCGTTGCTCCTTGTTATTATTGGAAGATTTATTTGTCTTTTTAAGGTCAGGACACCTGAAGAGATTTAAATAACCAACACGTTGATTGTGACCTTATAGCTCCACATTAAATCTGACACCTTCCACTGCATTTACCTGCTTTTATTTAGCAGTAATTCTGAGTGTACTGATCAGGGGAACATGACACAGATCATACATTTGTTCCCTTCTGTGTTTTCAGACTCTATTCAGGTGAGTTGTCCTGCTGTGGATGCTGCATGGCGTCTGATGAGTCTCCACCAGGTGATGAAGAGGTGAAGGTGAGGAGGAGGAAGAGGAAGATGCAGAGGAGGACCACAGACATTGAGGAGTTAACATCTGCTGGTCATAAAGCTCTGCAGGAGCGACGACCGCAGGACGCTGTGAGCTGCTTCAAAGAGGCTCTGAAGACTGCAGCACAGGTGAGAAGGAGGGGTGAGAGGTCGTGGGTCAGAGGTCGCAGACAGGTGACACACACAGGCGAGGGGGTTAGGGGTAGGACACAGAAATATGAGCAGGATCTACAGCAGTCCTCCAGTTACTGTGGAAAATAAATGTCCTGTTATGCTCTGCTGCCCTCAGTTGCAAGACTCCCGGGTCCTCCGGGCCTGCTCCTTTAACCTGGGAGCTGCCTACGTAGAGGTGGGCCGACCTCAGAAAGGT
Source organism: Leuresthes tenuis (assembly GCF_036924035.1). Lineage (NCBI taxonomy): Eukaryota > Metazoa > Chordata > Actinopteri > Atheriniformes > Atherinopsidae > Leuresthes > Leuresthes tenuis. The sequence goes on from NW_027325364.1 coordinate 214,829, forward strand.
ATGGACTTCCTTCAACGGGCTCAGCCCGGTCCAAAGGCAGAACGTCTTCCTGACCTCCAATTTAATCTGGCGCTGGCCCACGATAAACTGGGACAGAACCGTGAGGCCGCTGCCTGCTTCCTGCAGGCCGCTCAGCTGTACAGGTCGCAGGGAGATGGAAGAAGCGAGGGCGACGCCTGCATGGAGATGAGCCGCTGCTACAGCAGAACTGAGGTGGGAATCAGAACCACAGAATTAACATAACCAAACCCTAATCTGGGTGTATCGGATATGTCAGGTGGAACAGGTTTGTCCAATTCAATTCAATTCAGTTTCTATAGCACCAAATCACAACAAATATTATCTCAAGGCACCTCAATAATACAGTCCAATTCATTGTAATCATAATCCAATCAAATCCAATTGATTAAATTAAAACATTTGTCCAATTCATTCATACAGAGCCAATTCAAAAACATTTTTTTCGTTCTAATCCCCGATCCTGAGCTGCACGAGGCGACTGTGGAGAGAAAAAAACTCCCTTTTAACAGGAAGAAACCTCCATCAGAACTGGCAGCTGGTTCCACAGAGAGGGGCCTGATAACTGAAGGCTCTGCCTCCCATTCTGCTTTTAGGGGCCTGATAACTGAAGGCTCTGCCTCCCATTCTGCTTTTAGGGGCCTGATAACTGAAGGCTCTGCCTCCCATTCTGCTTTTAGGGGCCTGATAACTGAAGGCTCTGCCTCCCGTTCTGCTTTTAGGGGCCTGATAACTGAAGGCTCTGCCTCCCATTCTGCTTTTAGGGGCCTGATAACTGAAGGCTCTGCCTCCCATTCTGCTTTTAGGAGCCTGATAACTGAAGGCTCTGCCTCCCATTCTGCTTTTATGGGGCCTGATAACTGAAGGCTCTGCCTCCCATTCTGCTTTTAGGGGCCTGATAACTGAAGGCTCTGCCTCCCATTCTGCTTTTAGGGGCCTGATAACTGAAGGCTCTGCCTCCCATTCTGCTTTTAGGGGCCTGATAACTGAAGGCTCTGCCTCCCATTCTGCTTTTAGGGGCCTGATAACTGAAGGCTCTGCCTCCCATTCTGCTTTTAGGGGCCTGATAACTGAAGGCTCTGCCTCCCATTCTGCTTTTAGAGACTCTGGGAACCACAAGGAAACCTGCAGCCTGAGAGCAAAGTGCTCTGTTGGGGAAATATCCAACTGTGAGATCTTTAAGATGTGATGGAGCTCGGTCATTAAGAGCTGGGATTATTCTTATTCTCTTCTATCAATGATGAATAATAAGCAGTTCTTGCTTTACGAAGGACGTTATTAAACTATCTTTCCAGACTAATTGAGACTCTTCTAAATTAGAGGAACACTATTGTTTCTCCATCTTTCTTGCAGTCTGCTTTAAAGCAGCTGTGGATTATACCGAGGAGCCAACCTCTTCTGAATGGAGCAGCCAGTCCTTGGTTGTCAATTTTTTTGGATGACAAATGAATTCGGACATATTTCTAGAAATGAGAGCTGCTCCTTCTAAAGTGAGATGGATGCCGTTCCTAATCAGACCGGGTTTTCTCCAGAAAGATCTCCTATTATCTCTGTAGCCAGCAGTTTTAAATAGGATTCTATGTCGCCCACTCTGGCCCCTGGAATACATTTGACTGGTCGCTGGTGTCGCTAATGCCACGTTTCTGACTATAGAGCTGCCAATTACCAGGGTTTTCTCCTCAGCGGGTGTGTCGCTGAGTGGGGAAAATCTACTTGAAACGTGGACAGGTTGATGGTGAACCACGGGCTTGACTTTAGGACTATGACTCCTCTTCCTGACAGTCCCAGCCAGCCCGGGGTCCCAGCTGCTCGAGTTCTGCTAAAGGGCGGCTAATTGGGTTAGCTACGCTAGGTGGCTCCACACTGGCTAAAGGGGCCTGGCTCGCTATCGGGTGGATTTCAACAGTACAGAGCCGAGCTTCCAATTCAGATAACCTCACCTCCAAAACTACAAAAAGACTAAATTTGTTACATGTACCATTACCACTAAAGGAGGCAGAGGAGTAACTAAACATCTGACACACGGAGCAGGTGAAAGCAGGAGGTGGAGGAAGAGAACTGGTAGCCATGCTAAGCTAGAGAACCAGACACACCGCTAAAAAGTGAAAATAAACACCAGAGATCTGTAGGAGTGAGTGTTGGAATAGAACTAATAGTGTGTGATAGGGTACAATATGCAAAAATGTGTAACTTATAAGAAGAAACAATTTTTTAAATAATCCGAGAGGAGCAAGAAATTCCACAGAACACAATCAAAGTAACAGAAAGTGATCCAATATGTCTTACCGTAAACCGTCAGAGATTTAACAGGTGTGTCAGGTATGGAAGGTTTAACAGGTGTGTCGGGTATGGAAGGTCTAACAGGTGTGTCAGGTATGAAAGATTCAACAGGTGTGTCAGGTATGGAAGGTCTAACAGGTGTGTCAGGTATGGAAGGTCTAACAGGTGTGTCGGGTATGAAAGATTCAACAGGTGTGTCAGGTATGGAAGGTCTAACAGGTGTGTCAGGTATGGAAGGTCTAACAGGTGTGTCGGGTATGGAAGGTTTAACAGGTGTGTCGGGTATGGAAGGTCTAACAGGTGTGTCAGGTATGGAAGGTCTAACAGGTGTGTCAGGTATGGAAGGTCTAACAGGTGTGTCAGGTATGAAAGATTCAACAGGTGTGTCAGGTATGGAAGGTCTAACAGGTGTGTCAGGTATGGAAGGTCTAACAGGTGTGTCAGGTATGGAAGGTCTAACAGGTGCGTCAGGTATGGAAGGTCTAACAGGTGTGTCAGGTATGAAAGATTCAACAGGTGTGTCAGGTATGGAAGGTCTAACAGGTGTGTCAGGTATGGAAGGTCTAACAGGTGTGTCGGGTATGGAAGGTTTAACAGGTGTGTCGGGTATGGAAGGTCTAACAGGTGTGTCAGGTATGGAAGGTCTAACAGGTGTGTCAGGTATGGAAGGTCTAACAGGTGTGTCAGGTATGGAAGGTCTAACAGGTGTGTCAGGTATGGAAGGTCTAACAGGTGTGTCAGGTATGGAAGGTTTAACAGGTGTGTCAGGTATGGAAGGTTTAACAGGTGTGTCAGGTATGGAAGGTTTAACAGGTGTGTCAGGTATGGAAGGTTTAACAGGTGTGTCAGGTATGGAAGGTTTAACAGGTGTGTCGGGTATGGAAGGTTTAACAGGTGTGTCAGGTATGGAAGGTTTAACAGGTGTGTCAGGTATGGAAGGTTTAACAGGTGTGTCAGGTATGGAAGGTCTAACAGGTGTGTCAGGTATGGAAGGTTTAACAGGTGTGTCAGGTATGGAAGGTTTAACAGGTGTGTCAGGTATGGAAGGTTTAACAGGTGTGTCAGGTATGGAAGGTTTAACAGGTGTGTCAGGTATGGAAGGTTTAACAGGTGTGTCGGGTATGGAAGGTTTAGCAGGTGTGTCAGGTATGGAAGGTCTAACAGGTGTGTCAGGTTTAACAGGTGTGTCAGGTATGGAAGGTTTAACAGGTGTGTCAGGTATGGAAGGTTTAACAGGTGTGTCAGGTTTAACAGGTGTGTCAGGTATGGAAGGTTTAACAGGTGTGTCAGGTATGGAAGGTCTAACAGGTGTGTCGGGTATGGAAGGTCTAACAGGTGTGTCGGGTATGGAAGGTTTAACAGGTGTGTCGGGTATGGAAGGTCTAACAGGTGTGTCAGGTATGGAAGGTTTAACAGGTGTGTCAGGTATGGAAGGTTTAACAGGTGTGTCGGGTATGGAAGGTTTAACAGGTGTGTCAGGTATGGAAGGTCTAACAGGTGTGTCAGGTATGGAAGGTCTAACAGGTGTGTCGGGTATGGAAGGTCTAACAGGTGTGTCAGGTATGGAAGGTTTAACAGGTGTGTCGGGTATGGAAGGTTTAACAGGTGTGTCAGGTATGGAAGGTCTAACAGGTGTGTCAGGTATGGAAGGTTTAACAGGTGTGTCAGGTATGGAAGGTTTAACAGGTGTGTCAGGTATGGAAGGTCTAACAGGTGTGTCGGGTATGGAAGGTCTAACAGGTGTGTCAGGTATGGAAGGTTTAACAGGTGTGTCGGGTATGGAAGGTTTAACAGGTGTGTCGGGTATGGAAGGTCTAACAGGTGTGTCAGGTATGGAAGGTCTAACAGGTGTGTCAGGTATGGAAGGTTTAACAGGTGTGTCAGGTTTAACAAGTGTGTCAGGTATGGAAGGTTTAACAGGTGTGTCAGGTATGGAAGGTCTAACAGGTGTGTCGGGTATGGAAGGTTTAACAGGTGTGTCGGGTATGGAAGGTTTAACAGGTGTGTCGGGTATGGAAGGTTTAACAGGTGTGTCAGGTATGGAAGGTTTAACAGGTGTGTCAGGTATGGAAGGTTTAACAGGTGTGTCAGGTATGGAAGGTTTAACAGGTGTGTCAGGTATGGAAGGTCTAACAGGTGTGTCGGGTATGGAAGGTTTAACAGGTGTGTCGGGTATGGAAGGTTTAACAGGTGTGTCGGGTATGGAAGGTTTAACAGGTGTGTCGGGTATGGAAGGTTTAACAGGTGTGTCGGGTATGGAAGGTTTAACAGGTGTGTCGGGTATGGAAGGTTTAACAGGTGTGTCGGGTATGGAAGGTCTAACAGGTGTGTCGGGTATGGAAGGTCTAACAGGTGTGTCAGGTATGGAAGGTCTAACAGGTGTGTCAGGTATGGAAGGTCTAACAGGTGTGTCAGGTATGGAAGGTTTAACAGGTGTGTCGGGTATGGAAGGTCTAACAGGTGTGTCGGGTATGGAAGGTCTAACAGGTGTGTCAGGTATGGAAGGTCTAACAGGTGTGTCAGGTATGGAAGGTTTAACAGGTGTGTCGGGTATGGAAGGTTTAACAGGTGTGTCAGGTATGGAAGGTCTAACAGGTGTGTCAGGTATGGAAGGTTTAACAGGTGTGTCAGGTATGGAAGGTTTAACAGGTGTGTCAGGTATGGAAGGTCTAACAGGTGTGTCGGGTATGGAAGGTCTAACAGGTGTGTCAGGTATGGAAGGTTTAACAGGTGTGTCGGGTATGGAAGGTTTAACAGGTGTGTCAGGTATGGAAGGTCTAACAGGTGTGTCAGGTATGGAAGGTTTAACAGGTGTGTCAGGTATGGAAGGTCTAACAGGTGTGTCGGGTATGGAAGGTCTAACAGGTGTGTCAGGTATGGAAGGTTTAACAGGTGTGTCGGGTATGGAAGGTTTAACAGGTGTGTCAGGTATGGAAGGTCTAACAGGTGTGTCAGGTATGGAAGGTTTAACAGGTGTGTCAGGTATGGAAGGTCTAACAGGTGTGTCAGGTATGGAAGGTCTAACAGGTGTGTCAGGTATGGAAGGTCTAACAGGTGTGTCAGGTATGGAAGGTCTAACAGGTGTGTCAGGTATGGAAGGTCTAACAGGTGTGTCAGGTATGGAAGGTCTAACAGGTGTGTCAGGTATGGAAGGTCTAACAGGTGTGTCGGGTATGGAAGATTTAACAGGTGTGTCAGGTATGGAAGGTCTAACAGGTGTGTCAGGTATGGAAGGTTTAACAGGTGTGTCAGGTATGGAAGGTTTAACAGGTGTGTCAGGTATGGAAGGTCTAACAGGTGTGTCGGGTATGGAAGGTCTAACAGGTGTGTCAGGTATGGAAGGTTTAACAGGTGTGTCGGGTATGGAAGGTTTAACAGGTGTGTCGGGTATGGAAGGTTTAACAGGTGTGTCAGGTATGGAAGGTCTAACAGGTGTGTCAGGTATGGAAGGTTTAACAGGTGTGTCAGGTATGGAAGGTTTAACAGGTGTGTCAGGTATGGAAGGTCTAACAGGTGTGTCGGGTATGGAAGGTTTAACAGGTGTGTCAGGTATGGAAGGTCTAACAGGTGTGTCAGGTATGGAAGGTTTAACAGGTGTGTCGGGTATGGAAGGTCTAACAGGTGTGTCAGGTATGGAAGGTCTAACAGGTGTGTCAGGTATGGAAGGTTTAACAGGTGTGTCAGGTATGGAAGGTTTAACAGGTGTGTCAGGTATGGAAGGTTTAACAGGTGTGTCGGGTATGGAAGGTCTAACAGGTGTGTCAGGTATGGAAGGTCTAACAGGTGTGTCAGGTATGGAAGGTCTAACAGGTGTGTCAGGTATGGAAGGTCTAACAGGTGTGTCAGGTATGGAAGGTCTAACAGGTGTGTCAGGTATGGAAGGTCTAACAGGTGTGTCAGGTATGGAAGGTTTAACAGGTGTGTCGGGTATGGAAGGTTTAACAGGTGTGTCGGGTATGGAAGGTTTAACAGGTGTGTCAGGTATGGAAGGTCTAACAGGTGTGTCAGGTATGGAAGGTTTAACAGGTGTGTCAGGTATGGAAGGTTTAACAGGTGTGTCAGGTATGGAAGGTCTAACAGGTGTGTCGGGTATGGAAGGTCTAACAGGTGTGTCAGGTATGGAAGGTTTAACAGGTGTGTCGGGTATGGAAGGTCTAACAGGTGTGTCGGGTATGGAAGGTCTAACAGGTGTGTCAGGTATGGAAGGTTTAACAGGTGTGTCGGGTATGGAAGGTTTAACAGGTGTGTCAGGTATGGAAGGTCTAACAGGTGTGTCAGGTATGGAAGGTTTAACAGGTGTGTCAGGTATGGAAGGTCTAACAGGTGTGTCAGGTATGGAAGGTTTAACAGGTGTGTCAGGTATGGAAGGTTTAACAGGTGTGTCAGGTATGGAAGGTTTAACAGGTGTGTCGGGTATGGAAGGTCTAACAGGTGTGTCAGGTATGGAAGGTCTAACAGGTGTGTCAGGTATGGAAGGTCTAACAGGTGTGTCAGGTATGGAAGGTCTAACAGGTGTGTCAGGTATGGAAGGTCTAACAGGTGTGTCAGGTATGGAAGGTCTAACAGGTGTGTCAGGTATGGAAGGTCTAACAGGTGTGTCAGGTATGGAAGGTCTAACAGGTGTGTCAGGTATGGAAGGTCTAACAGGTGTGTCAGGTATGGAAGGTTTAACAGGTGTGTCAGGTTTAACAGGTGTGTCAGGTATGGAAGGTTTAACAGGTGTGTCAGGTATGGAAGGTCTAACAGGTGTGTCAGGTATGGAAGGTTTAACAGGTGTGTCAGGTATGGAAGGTTTAACAGGTGTGTCAGGTATGGAAGGTCTAACAGGTGTGTCAGGTATGGAAGGTTTAACAGGTGTGTCAGGTATGGAAGGTCTAACAGGTGTTCTCTTACATTACAGAACCGGTCTCTTGCGGTTCAGGGTTTCCTGCGAGCAGCAGAAAGTTACAGAGTTTCTTCCATGTTGGATTCTGCAGCTATCGCCCTGAAAGAGGCAGGAAGTCACATGATCCAATCAGATCAGTTCAGTCAGGATGATGTCAGCAGCGTGCTGGACGCCTGTCTGAGTTTGACAGACAGCATCACTGACCTCAGAACTCAGGGTAATCGCCTACTATCAATAGAATCATTGATCCATCAATAGGTTGACCATTGACTCCTGTGATGTTGTCCAGGTGAGCTGTACCTGTCTGTGGGCGTGTTGTACTGCCGGCTCAGGTGCTTCCAGTATGGGGTGGATTGTTTCCAGCGGGCCCTGGGCCCCGCAGCCCAGTGGCCCGGCCTTTTGGCCAAAGTGCTGCACAACCTGGGAGCTGCCCTGAACTCTGTGGGCCGGTTCAGACCTGCTGTGGAGTACCACAGGGTCGCTGCGGGGCTGTACGGTGCGTCACCTGTCCGCTACCTGCCAAAAGTGTTCCTCATCAGAGGTTTATTAATCACAGCTCACATCTACAGGTGCATCTTTTCCTGCAGGCTCGCTGGGTTGCCGCGGTGACCAGGCTCAGTGTTTCAGTAACCTGGCGTTCGCTCGGAGTGAGCTGGGTGATGAAGAGGAGGCAGCGGAGAGCTTCATCCTCGCTCTGCAGGGCTTTAGGGACACAGGTAATTAATTCATGTGAAAAGCAGTTGTCTCCTGTGTTTGCGGTGATCAGGTGTTTTTTACCTGCAGAGGATCACATGGCTGAGGTGCAGGTGTGTGAGTCACTGGCCGAGTGTTACCTGAGGCAAAGGAAGCAGCAGGAAGCTGTTCGGCTCTACAAACGGGCTCTGAGCACCCTGGTTCACTGCAAGGTACCGAATATTCAGTGGTTCCCTGGTTACTGCTGCCAGCCGAGTTTAACCAATCAGATCACAGCATTCTGACCAATCACAGCTTCAGTTCTTCTCTGCAGGAAGGTGGAGGTGTTCAGGATCGACTGGTGGAGCGACTCACTGCAGCTCTGCAGCAGAAACTTACTGTCAGTCCGCAGGTCAGAACACAGCTCCACCCACCACAGCTCCACCCACCACAGCTCCACCCACCACAGCTCATTACTCCACCCACCACAGCTCCACCCACCACAGCTCCACCCACCATAGCTCATTACTCCACCCACCACAGCTCCACCCACCACAGTTCATTACTCCACCCACCACAGCTCATTACTCCACCCACCACAGCACCACCCACCACAGCTCCACCCACCACAGCTCCACCCACCACAGCTCCACCCACCACAGCTCCACCCACCACAGCTCATTACTCCACCCACCACAGCTCATTACTCCACCCACCACAGCTCCACCCACCACAGCTCATTACTCCACCCACCACAGCTCCACCCACCACAGATCATTACTCCACCCACCACAGCTCATTACTCCACCCACCACAGCTCATTACTCCACCCACCACAGCTCCACCCACCACAGCTCATTACTCCACCCACCACAGCTCATTACTCCACCCACCACAGCTCCACCCACCACAGCTCATTACTCCACCCACCACAGCTCATTACTCCACCCACCACAGCTCCACCCACCACAGCTCCACCCACCACAGCTCCACCCACCACAGCTCATTACTCCACCCACCACAGCTCATTACTCCACCCACCACAGCTCATTACTCCACCCACCATATCTCCACCCACCACAGCTCATTACTCCACCCACCATATCTCCACCCACCACAGCTCATTACTCCACCCACCATATCTCCACCCACCACAGCTCATTACTCCACCCACCATATCTCCACCCACTACAGCTCATTACTCCACCCACCACAGCTCATTACTCCACCCACCATATCTCCACCCACCACAGCTCATTACTCCACCCACCATATCTCCACCCACCACAGCTCATTACTCCACCCACCACAGCTCCACCCACCATATCTCCACCCACCACAGCTCATTACTCCACCCACCACAGCTCCACCCACCACAGCTCATTACTCCACCCACCACAGCTCCACCCACCACAGCTCCACCCACCACAGCTCATTACTCCACCTACCACAGCTCCACCCACCACAGCTCATTACTCCACCCACCACAGCTCCACCCACCACAGCTCCACCCACCACAGCTCATTACTCCACCGACCACAGCTCACAGCCCCACCCACTTTTTTCCACTTTCAGATGCCACGCCCACCCAGGCTACGCCCACTCCGCTCACCTGTTGGGCAGCATGTCAGGTAACTGTCATTGTGACAGAGGGAAAGTTCAGAGTTTGGTGAGTAGTTCTGAGCTCATGCACTGACTCCGCCCCCTCACAGAAAGGGTGACATCACACAGAGTCCAGCTGCTGCAGCCAATCAGCAATCAAAGGAACGGAGTGGGGAGGTGCCAGGTAAGTTATCTGTCACCTGTTACTGCACAGGTTGTTTCAACCTGACTGTGTAAGATTTGTCTGTTGTTCTGTGCAGCTACAGAAGACTCAGGTAGAAAGGAAGCATCACCAGGACCACACAGGTAAATTCTGCAGCTCTAAGGGTTTCAGGCGAGCCCGACCCACTGATTTAGAACCAGGTGTTCGTTTAACAGACTGCTGTTAACCAAACTGTTTGTTCTTTTTTCCAGATCAGAAAAGCCACACCACAGTGAGTCAACACACCTGGCTAATACCTGGCACACCTGGCTAAAACCTGGCACACCTGGCTAAAACCTGGCTAAAACCTGACACACCTGGCTAAAACCTGACACACCTGGCTAAAACCTGACACACCTGGCTAAAACCTGGCTAAAACCTGACACACCTGGCTAAAACCTGGCACACCTGGCTAAAACCTGACACACCTGGCTAAAACCTGACACACCTGGCTAAAACCTGACACACCTGGCTAAAACCTGACACACCTGGCTAAAACCTGACACACCTGGCTAAAACCTGACACACCTGGCTAAAACCTGGCACACCTGGCTAAAACCTGGCACACCTGGCTAAAACCTGGCACACCTGGCTAAAACCTGGCACACCTGGCTAAAACCTGGCACACCTGGCTAAAACCTGGCACACCTGGCTAAAACCTGGCACACCTGGCTAAAACCTGGCTAAAACCTGACACACCTGGCTAAAACCTGGCTAAAACCCGGTACACCTGGCTAAAACCCGACACACCTGGCTAAAACCTGGCACACCTGGCTAAAACCTGGCACACCTGGCTAAAACCTGACACACCTGGCTAAAACCTGACACACCTGGCTAAAACCTGACACACCTGGCTAAAACCTGACACACCTGGCTAAAACCTGACACACCTGGCTAAAACCTGGCACACCTGGCTAAAACCTGGCACACCTGGCTAAAACCTGGCACACCTGGCTAAAACCTGGCTAAAACCTGGCACACCTGGACACACCTGGCTAAAACCTGGCACACCTGGCTAAAACCTGGCACACCTGGCTAAAACCTGGCTAAAACCTGACACACCTGGCTAAAACCCGGCACACCTGGCTAAAACCCGACACACTTGGCTAAAACCCGACACACCTGGCTAAAACCTGACACACCTGGCTAAAACCTGACACACCTGGCTAAAACCTGACACACCTGGCTAAAACCTGACACACCTGGCTAAAACCTGACACACCTGGCTAAAACCTGGCTAAAACCTGGTACACCTGGCTAAAACCTGACACACCTGGCTAAAACCTGGCACACCTGGCTAAAACCTAGCTAAAACCTGACACACCTGGCTAAAACCTGACACACCTGGCTAAAACCTGACACACCTGGCTAAAACCTGGCTAAAACCCGGTACACCTGGCTAAAACCTGACACACCTGGCTAAACCCTGGCACACCTGGCTAAAACCTGACACACCTGGCTAAAACCTGGCACACCTGGCTAAAACCTGGCACACCTGGCTAAAACCTGGCACACCTGGCTAAAACCTGACACACCTGGCTAAAACCTGACACACCTGGCTAAAACCTGACACACCTGGCTAAAACCTGACACACCTGGCTAAAACCTGACACACCTGGCTAAAACCTGACACACCTGGCTAAAACCTGACACACCTGGCTAAAACCTGACACACCTGGCTAAAACCTGACACACCTGGCTAAAACCTGGCACACCTGGCTAAAACCTGGCACACCTGGCTAAAACCTGGCTAAAACCTGACACACCTGGCTAAAACCTGGCACACCTGGCTAAAACCTGGCACACCTGGCTAAAACCTGGCACACCTGGCTAAAACCTGGCACACCTGGCTAAAACCTGGCACACCTGGCTAAAACCTGACACACCTGGCTAAAACCCGGCACACCTGGCTAAAACCCGACACACCTGGCTAAAACCTGACACACCTGGCTAAAACCTGACACACCTGGCTAAAACCTGACACACCTGGCTAAAACCTGGCTAAAACCCGGTACACCTGGCTAAAACCTGACACACCTGGCTAAAACCTGGCACACCTGGCTAAAACCTAGCTAAAACCTGACACACCTGGCTAAAACCTGACACACCTGGCTAAAACCTGACACACCTGGCTAAAACCTGGCTAAAACCCGGTACACCTGGCTAAAACCTGACACACCTGGCTAAACCCTGGCACACCTGGCTAAAACCTGACACACCTGGCTAAAACCTGGCACACCTGGCTAAAACCTGGCACACCTGGCTAAAACCTGGCACACCTGGCTAAAACCTGACACACCTGGCTAAAACCTGACACACCTGGCTAAAACCTGACACACCTGGCTAAAACCTGACACACCTGGCTAAAACCTGACACACCTGGCTAAAACCTGACACACCTGGCTAAAACCTGACACACCTGGCTAAAACCTGACACACCTGGCTAAAACCTGACACACCTGGCTAAAACCTGACACACCTGGCTAAAACCTGACACACCTGGCTAAAACCTGGCACACCTGGCTAAAACCTGGCTAAAACCTGACACACCTGGCTAAAACCTGACACACCTGGCTAAAACCTGACACACCTGGCTAAAACCTGACACACCTGGCTAAAACCTGACACACCTGGCTAAAACCTGGCACACCTGGCTAAAACCTGGCACACCTGGCTAAAACCTGGCACACCTGGCTAAAACCTGGCACACCTGGCTAAAACCTGGCACACCTGGCTAAAACCTGGCACACCTGGCTAAAACCTGGCTAAAACCTGACACACCTGGCTAAAACCTGACACACCTGGCTAAAACCTGACACACCTGGCTAAAACCTGACACACCTGGCTAAAACCTGACACACCTGGCTAAAACCTGACACACCTGGCTAAAACCTGACACACCTGGCTAAAACCTGACACACCTGGCTAAAACCTGACACACCTGGCTAAAACCTGACACACCTGGCTAAAACCTGGCACACCTGGCTAAAACCTGGCTAAAACCTGACACACCTGGCTAAAACCTGGCTAAAACCTGACACACCTGGCTAAAACCTGACACACCTGGCTAAAACCTGGCACACCTGGCTAAAACCTGGCACACCTGGCTAAAACCTGGCACACCTGGCTAAAACCTGGCACACCTGGCTAAAACCTGGCTAAAACCTGGCACACCTGGCTAAAACCTGGTACACCTGGCTAAAACCCGGCACACCTGGCTAAAACCTGGCACACCTGGCTAAAACCTGGCACACCTGGCTAAAACCTGGCACACCTGGCTAAAACCTGGCTAAAACCTGGTACACCTGGCTAAAACCCGGCACACCTGGCTAAAACCTGGTGGACGCTGATGATGCATCACACCTCTGAGCAGAATCCTGCTTCTTTTATGATGTCAGAACAGATGTTTGTATATGACAGCTGGAGGAAGTGACTCACCTGTGTGTGTTTCCAGGTGAACGGTGGTTGGACAGAGTGACCCCTCAAACTGACAGGTGACATCTATCAATAAAACTATTTACGACATGTGATGTTACAAAATATTTAGTAAATGTTCATTTTGTAATGTTTTCTTCCAGCGAGGCTTCATTGGCTCAGGAGGCCCAGCACGCCAGCCCAGGTGACATGACGGCGGCGCCCAGGTCCAGGTGGAAGTCGCGGTTTTGTTTGCTAATGTAGCTTTCTCTCCACTGATTGGACAGTTAAAGGACGGCGTGTCACCACCGGTCTGAACTCCAGAGCTGCTTTATGTGTGCGAGGCATTCTGAGGACATGATGATGTCATTTGGCTGTAATCTTTTCAGTGATGTCATAACTTCCAGATCAGAACCACGTGCTGCTGAGTTCTGTCTCTGAAGGTTTTTCCCTTCCTATCACCTCTGATGAGAAATGAAACAGAGACTTCTCTCTTTGCCAGAGAAAAGGTGAAGAAAGACACCTTAACACACTCCCCGGGGGGGTCTCACACTTTGGAGCAGGATGTGGTCTCATTGATAATTAAGAGGCAAATGGTTAATGCAGATTGGACGGCTTGTTGTGGGGGTTTCTCAAGCAGAGACATTGAATTTACCGTTACGGTTCCCACCTGGTCCTGGTTCCTCTGATGCTGTCGTCAGATATTATCGATCCAGGACAGCATGCAAACGTTCTTCAGATTTCTCCCACACCGTATCCAGATGCCAACAGCTGGTAAAAACTGTCCTCAGTTCTGATATCATAAAAACAAACACATCTTTAGTCATTTGAATGTAATCTGTCTCACCTGTAAAGCTCTGACCCGGATCAGTTTTTATTTGATCTGGATCAGTTTTTATTTGACCCGGATCAGTTTTTATTTGATCCGGATCAGACTCTGACTCGGATCAGTTTTTATTTGATCCGGATCAGTTTTTATTTGATCCGGATCAGTTTTTATTTGATCCGGATCAGACTCTGACTCGGATCAGTTTTTATTTGACCCGGATCAGTTTTTATTTGACCCGGATCAGACTCTGACCCGGATCACAGTCTGACTCGGATCAGTTTTTATTTGACCCGGATCAGTTTTTATTTGACCCGGATCACAGTCTGACTCGGATCAGTTTTTATTTGATCTGGATCAGTTTTTATTTGATCTGGATCAGTTTTTATTTGATCCGGATCAGTTTTTATTTGATCTGGATCAGTTTTTATTTGATCCGGATCACAGTCTGACTCGGATCACAGACCCGCAGTGTGTAAGTGATGAGCTGAATGAAGCTGACAGACTGCAGATGTCAGCAGCTTTGCTCCCTGCCAGCTGGTTCTGATGTTTAATTCATCAGAGGCGGGTGGTGCTGATGCAGCAGCTGAGGCTGCGTCGCTCTGCAGCACGTTGCTGTGAGTCTCTGCTGCTCCGAGCAGAAAAGACATCAGCTGACAGGAAACAACAAATAAAGCATCTTTTTTACAAGGTTTTCAGTAGAATCTGATTTGTTCACATCAGGCAGATGTTTGGGGCTCCAGGTCCGATCTGAGCTGCTGCTAAACTGCAGAAGCTGAACCAGGATCAGCTGCAGAAGCATCAACTGAACCAGGATCAGCTGCAGAAGCATCAACTGAACCAGGATCAGCTGCAGAAGCATCAACTGAACCAGGATCAGCTGCAGAAGCATCAACTGAACCAGGATCAGCTGCAGAAGCATCAACTGAACCAGGATCAGCTGCAGAAGCACGCTAACGCGGCTGTAGCCCCGCCCCCGCTGCAGCCTCTAACGCGGCTGTAGCCCCGCCCCCGCTGCAGCCTCTAACGCGGCTGTAGCCCCGCCCCCGCTGCAGCCTCTCTCCACGTTCCTCCTCAGATTTTCTCCTCGGTGTTTCAGATCAGCTGCTGCTGCTCGGGACCCCGAAGTGAATCGGATTGCAGCGGGTTCTGTGAGTCTCTTTGGGTTCTTGAGGTTCTTCAGGGTTCTGAGTGTGTTGGAGTTTGGAGAAACATGAGGAGGAGAGAAGAAGAACAGAGGAGTCCGACCTGAGGAGGAGAACAGAGTCAGAGCTGCTGAGCAGGTAAAAACACTCACTCCTTCACAACAGAAAGCCCGAGCTACACCCGGATCAGAACCGCAGGGACTGTGTGTGTTCAGGAATGCTGCTGGCTTAGCTTCTCTGTGATCTGGACTCACTCTTTTCTAAAGCTCTGGTGTTATCTCTGAGATAAATAGCTGATCTAAAGTGTATCAGAACCAGTTTCACAGGGTTCTGTTGGGTTCCTGCAGGTCGGTTTAATGATGTTTTTACACTCAGACGTACTGCAGTGATACAGGAGAAGTGGTTTCCTGTTTCCTTTTCCTCCCGTTGGAACGAACTCATGTGGTTCATTTCTTTATGATCAGCCAACACCTGAGGACCCGTTAAAGCAGCTGCTTTCCTCGCCATCGCACAGGCGAACTGTGACACCAACGGCGCTTTTAGCCGTTTATATCCCAGCTTTAAGTGCAATGGACTCCCTGCAGCCTCTATCCTAAGCAGTAGGTGTCACCAAGTAAAGTCAAACAGGAAGTTAAGCATTTCGACTCAAACTAACCGCCGATGCGACCGACCTCCAGGTGTGCAGGGTTGCCAGGTAGGGAACAGTTTTCACCCTTTCAGCGATGTGATAAATTTGAGGTTTCCCTTTTACAATCCCATCTTCTTTGTTCTTGCTCCACATTTCAGAGCAGCTGACTGGAAACATCCAACATCTTCTGCCTCTGAGCTGAGTTCCCTTCTGGGAGGAGTTTATGATCATTTCCTTTGTCCCAGTCTCTGGTTTCCTGTCAGTCAGCAGCTGGAACAACTGGTTAAACTATGAAAAAACTCATTATCATATTTAGACTTGTGGAGGTGTTTGTTTTAGAAATATAAATTTAAAGCTGATTCCATCATTATTTCTTCTACTTGATCTGAAAAAGTGACTTCAGTTTCTTTCTGAAATATGTTTTATGAAGCCAGAACGTTCGGCTCTGACATTAAACAGGTAAACAGCAGAATGAATCTGAGGGATGAATCCAGATTCTTATGCCACAGGGTGTAAAATCCAATATGAAGCAGCTCTGAGAGACCTGAGCCTCAGCCAATCAGAAGGGGCAGGCGGGGCCTGCCGCTCTGCAGTCGCAGAGGTACAGGTTGCCAAGGTGACATCATGAATAAACGCAGTCAAGGCCTGCGGCTAAAAATAACCCGAGGCGTCTTTGTGCTGTAACCTAACCTGTGTGTGTGTGAGAGTGTGTTAACCATGTTGTGGGGACCTGCCTGTCCTCCTAACAGCATTATTAGATTGGTCTGAGGAGATCGTTGACAGATCGATGATCGAATTTTGAATGTTTAACTTTGTGATCATTTTTCCTTCACCTTTCTGGACTGAAGGAAAATCACCTCTCTGGTGCGTTTCAGATGAAGTTTCACCTCCTGAAGCAGCTCTGGAATCTCGCCTGGACAGGTGGCTCCATCCTGGTTCTTCTGTGAGTCATCGTCAACTAACTCCTCATTGGAGGGTGGGAATCTGTTGCCATGGAAACCCCTTCACATTTTCAACAGTTTGTGCTTCAACAAGACTTATCTGTGATCTTTACTGCGTGCCAAGGCAGGAAGTTACAATAAGAGCTGATGGACTGTTGGTTGGTAGATAGGACAGCAGACAGACAGGTGAACCATGGCATCCAATCAGTGCTCAGCAGGTGATTCTTCCCCAGTCAAACAGGAACAAACAGAAGCAGGAAAACCTGGTCTTAGCTTACACTGTGTGGGCTTCACCATGATGGATGTCCTCCAGAGGATTGTTAAAACAGGTAGTGGAGGGTTTATAAAAGCCCAGAAACACAACATCAGTGTGAATCTTTTACCTGCATCAAACCAGTCCAGGATGAGCTCTGAAACCTGTTGTCAGGCTGGTGGTGAAGCCTCTGGATATAGTGACAGAGAACAATCTATCAGAGTCAGTGGGTCTACG
This sequence comes from Leuresthes tenuis, assembly GCF_036924035.1. Taxonomy (NCBI): domain Eukaryota; kingdom Metazoa; phylum Chordata; class Actinopteri; order Atheriniformes; family Atherinopsidae; genus Leuresthes; species Leuresthes tenuis. Next base: position 231,932 of record NW_027325364.1, read on the forward strand.
TGATGAGATGAACTGGATTACAGCTACAGTTGGGTTCTGCTCCTTATCTGAGGGCAGTTATCCTTGGGTTAGGCTTATCTGAGGGCAGTTATCCTTGGGTTAGGCTTATCTGAGGGCAGTTATCCTTGGGTTAGGCTTATCTGAGGGCAGTTATCCTTGGGTCAGGCTTATCTGAGGGTAATTATCCTTGGGTTAGGCTTATCTGAGGGCAGTTATCCTTGGGTTAGGCTTATCTGAGGGCAGTTATCCTTGGGTTAGGCTTATCTGAGGGCAGTTATCCTTGGGTTAGGCTTATCTGAGGGCAGTTATCCTTGGGTTAGGCTTATCTGAGGGCAGTTATCCTTGGGTTAGGCTTATCTGAGGGCAGTTATCCTTGGGTTAGGCTTATCTGAGGGCAGTTATCCTTGGGTTAGGCTTATCTGAGGGCAGTTATCCTTGGGTTAGGCTTATCTGAGGGCAGTTATCCTTGGGTTAGGCTTATCTGAGGGCAGTTATCCTTGGGTTAGGCTTATCTGAGGGCAGTTATCCTTGGGTTAGGCTTATCTGAGGGCAGTTATCCTTGGGTTAGGCTTATCTGAGGGCAGTTATCCTTGGGTTAGGCTTATCTGAGGGCAGTTATCCTTGGGTTAGGCTTATCTGAGGGCAGTTATCCTTGGGTTAGGCTTATCTGAGGGCAGTTATCCTTGGGTTAGGCTTATCTGAGGGTAATTATCCTTGGGTTAGGCTTATCTGAGGGCAGTTATCCTTGGGTTAGGCTTATCTGAGGGCACTTATCCTTGGGTTAGGCTTATCTGAGGGCAGTTATCCTTGGGTTAGGCTTATCTGAGGGCAGTTATCCTTGGGTTAGGCTTATCTGAGGGTAATTATCCTTGGGTTAGGCTTATCTGAGGGCAGTTATCCTTGGGTTAGGCTTATCTGAGGGCAGTTATCCTTGGGTTAGGCTTATCTGAGGGTAATTATCCTTGGGTTAGGCTTATCTGAGGGCAGTTATCCTTGGGTTAGGCTTATCTGAGGGCAGTTATCCTTGGGTTAGGCTTATCTGAGGGCAGTTATCCTTGGGTTAGGCTTATCTGAGGGTAATTATCCTTGGGTTAGGCTTATCTGAGGGCAGTTATCCTTGGGTTAGGCTTATCTGAGGGCAGTTATCCTTGGGTTAGGCTTATCTGAGGGCAGTTATCCTTGGGTCAGGCTTATCTGAGGGTAATTATCCTTGGGTTAGGCTTATCTGAGGGTAATTATCCTTGGGTTAGGCTTATCTGAGGGCAGTTATCCTTGGGTTAGGCTTATCTGAGGGCAGTTATCCTTGGGTTAGGCTTATCTGAGGGCAGTTATCCTTGGGTTAGGCTTATCTGAGGGTAATTATCCTTGGATATATGGCGCTGAATGAATGGAATCACTGGCCCAAAGCATGTCATACCCCGGTACCATAGGTGGCGCTGTCCCCATTTCAGCTATCGCTTATAGAGCCTCTTCCTGTTGACGTCTTCACCGCCAACAGCAACAAACTCAGGCATTCAGAAAGATGGCGAACACAGAGCGAGATGAAGCTGCGTCCCTCTCCATCTGTGATGAGCTGGTTATGGCACAGAGATGCACAACGTTCTCCATCGCCTTGTTTCTTTCTTTCTAACGACAGGAATATCGCCTCCTTCCACTTCCGGGTCATGACCCTGGGGAAAAAATCTGGAGCATGCGCAGAATGCAAAGTCCAGTTCACCATGTGCTTCAACATCTTCATGCATGTTAGGTGTGCGTTTGGATTGAGTTACCTCGGGGGCTTAATCCGATCCGGTTTTCTGTCAGATTAAGGCATGACCCACCATCCATGTTTCCCTCCTGCACCACACCTGATTCAAATGATCAGCTCGTCATCCAGCTCTGCAGTGGCCTGAGAAGGAGCCGTTCATTTGAATCAGGTGTGGTGCAGGAGGGAAACATGGAAAACATGCAGGGCGGTGGGTCATGAGGACCGGAATTGAGAACTGAATAACGCAGTCTTATTGTAATTTAGCCATTAATCCGATCTGATGGCACTCATGTAACCCCACTGAGTTCCAGACGAATTTAAACAGCTTCAAGAAACCCCGTTTCCAGTCTTTGTGTTAAGATAAGCTAACAGTTTCCATCTGTTTCCAGTCTTTGTTCTAACCAAGGCTAACAGTTTCCAGTCTTTGTTCTAACCAAGGCTAACAGTTTCCAGTCTTTGTTCTAACCAAGGCTAACTGTTTCCATCTGTTTCCAGTCTTTGTTCTAACCAAGGCTAACAGTTTCCAGTCTTTGTTCTAACCAAGGCTAACTGTTTCCATCTGTTTCCAGTCTTTATGCTAAGCTAAGCTAAAACATTCCATCTGTTTCCAGTCTTTGTTCTAACCAAGACTAACTGTTTCCATCTGTTTCCAGTCTTTATGCTAAGCTAAGCTAAAACATTCCATCTGTTTCCAGTCTTTGTTCTAACCAAGACTAACTGTTTCCATCTGTTTCCAGTCTTTATGCTAAGCTAAGCTAAAACTTTCCATCTGTTTCCAGTCTTTGTTCTAACCAAGACTAACTGTTTCCATCTGTTTCCAGTCTTTATGCTAAGCTAAGCTAAAACTTTCCATCTGTTTCCAGTCTTTGTTCTAACCAAGACTAACTGTTTCCATCTGTTTCCAGTCTTTATGCTAAGCTAAGCTAAAACTTTCCATCTGTTTCCAGTCTTTGTTCTAACCAAAACTAACTGTTTCCATCTGTTTCCAGTCTTTATGCTAAGTTAAGCTAAAACTTTCCATCTGTTTCCAGTGTTTATGCTAAGCTAACAGTTTTCAAGTGTTTATGCCAATCTAGTCTTTCTGTTTCTCTCTATTTTCAGTTTTTCACTCAGCTCAACCTCTCTTTTTTTTCTCCTTTGCAGGATGTCAGGGAACTTGTCATCAGGAGCTCCCTCCACCAGCTCTGTGACGCCTACTTCCAATATCTCCCACTATCCTCCTCTCTCAAACTGGGAGCCTCCCAGTTTCACCCGGGCGGCTCAGTTTCGAGTCTGCGCAACCTTTGTCCTCTTCCTGTTTGCCGCCTGCAGTAACCTCGCCCTATTGGCCAGTGTGTGGTGTGGGCGTGGCCGTCGGCTGGCTTCTCACCTGCGGCCACTGATGTTAAGCTTGGCGTCAGCCGATCTGATGATGACATTTGTAGTAATGCCTCTGGACGCAGTGTGGAATGTGACGGTGCAGTGGTACGGCGGCAATGTGCTCTGTAAACTCCTGTGCTTCCTGAAGTTGTTCGCCATGCACGCCTCTGCCTTCATCCTCGTTGTCATCAGCCTGGACCGCCAGCACGCCATCATGCACCCGCTGGATGCTTTGAGTGCACACCGCAGGAACCGATTGATGCTGCTGGTGGCCTGGGGCCTGAGCCTGCTGCTTGCATCACCGCAGGTATCATTCTCACAGGTATCATCACCACAGGTGTCATCACCACAGGTGTCATCACCACAGGTGTCATTCTCACAGGTGTACACTGTGTAACCACAGGAAAAGATCCCACATGTGTTGGAGCTGTCGGAGTTCCTCAGGTGTTCAGGCTCAGAGGAAGTAAGGCTGTAAATGTGTCTTCACTGACAGGCTGCTGCATCATTTCATATTTGTGTTGAGAGGCTCGTTCAGGAGTTCCTGTTATTAGAGGAAGCAGCCTGAGTGAATGATGGAGTGTTTGAATTACAGCAGATAAGTGTCTGTCTCACCTGGTTGTTAAATGAGTGTTTGGAGAAGGTTTCTGTCAGCTGACACATGAGTAGAAGACTTAAATCAGGACCAGCCGTAGCGATATCTGACAGCAGAAATCTGCTGTTCTCATGCTGAAGTCGGCTGCTTCTGGGGTCTCAGCTTCACAGATGATAATCAGACTGAGCTCAAGGGCAGGATGGGGAGAGGAGCCATGTTACTGCAGCTGCCCAAATCTGTTTTCAGTTGGTCACATGATCACTCTTCCTGTCAGAGACCCCCTGTGGGTCCCTGCTGCAGCCTCTCAGGCTCCGGTTCAGCTGATCCACGTAAAGGTTCTTGTAGTAAATCCTGACTGGTGGTAAATCCCTGCAGGAATGTTCTGAGGATTAAACGCCTGCAGCCTCCTGCTGTTAGCTCAGGCTAACTACTCCCCTTGGTTTCTGTGAGGAATGCTAACAACGCTAAGAAGGCAGCAGCTGCTCAGCAGCAGGGTTAGACTTAGGGCTGAAACCAGATGCAACCATGTCTCTCTGTCCCTGCAGATCTTCATCTTCAGGACCATCAGCGTGGATTCGGTGGACTTCACTCAGTGCGCGTCTCACGGCAGCTTCAGCCACCGCTGGCAGGAAACGGTGTACAACATGTTCCACTTCATTACGTTATACGTCGTCCCGCTGCTGGTGATGAGCTGCTGCTACAGCCGCATCCTGCTGCACATCCACCTGCAGCTGCTGCGGGACAAAGGTACCTGAACCTCTAACACACCTGCAGCTCTAACACACCTGCAGCTCTAACACACCTGCAGCTCTAACACACCTGAACCTCTAACACACCTGCAGCTCTAACACACCTGCAGCTCTAACACACCTGCAGCTGCAGCTCTAACACACCTGAACCTCTAACACACCTGCAGCTCTAACACACCTGAACCTCTAACACACCTGCAGCTCTAACACACCTGAACCTCTAACACACCTGCAGCTCTAACACACCTGCAGCTCTAACACACCTGAACCTCTAACACACCTGCAGCTCTAACACACCTGCAGCTGCAGCTCTAACACACCTGCAGCTGCAGCTCTAACACACCTGCAGCTCTAACACACCTGCAGCTCTAACACACCTGCAGCTCTAACACACCTGTACCTCTAACACACCTGAACCTCTAACACACCTGCAGCTCTAACACACCTGCAGCTCTAACACACCTGCAGCTCTAACACACCTGCAGCTCTAACAAACCTGAACCTCTAACACACCTGCAGCTCTAACACACCTGCAGCTCTAACACACCTGAACCTCTAACACACCTGCAGCTCTAACACACCTGCAGCTGCAGCTCTAACACACCTGCAGCTGCAGCTCTAACACACCTGCAGCTCTAACACACCTGCAGCTCTAACACACCTGCAGCTCTAACACACCTGTACCTCTAACACACCTGAACCTCTAACACACCTGCAGCTCTAACACACCTGCAGCTCTAACACACCTGCAGCTCTAACACACCTGCAGCTCTAACAAACCTGAACCTCTAACACACCTGCAGCTCTAACACACCTGCAGCTCTAACACACCTGAACCTCTAACACACCTGAACCTCTAACACACCTGTACCTGCGGCTCTAACACACCGGCAGCTGCAGCTCTAACACACCTGAACCTCTAACACACCTGCAGCTCTAACACACCGGCAGCTGCAGCTCTAACACACCTGCAGCTCTAACACACCTGCAGCTCTAACACACCTGCACCTGCAGCTCTAACACACCTGCAGCTCTAACACACCTGCAGCTCTAACACACCTGCAGCTCTAACACACCTGCAGCTCTAACACACCTGAACCTGCAGCTCTAACACACCTGCAGCTCTAACACACCTGCAGCTCTAACACACCTGCCGCTCTAACACACCTGCAGCTCTAACACACCTGAACCTCTAACACACCTGCAGCTCTAACACACCTGAACCTCTAACACACCTGCAGCTCTAACACACCTGCAGCTCTAACACACCTGAACCTCTAACACACCTGCAGCTCTAACACACCTGAACCTCTAACACACCTGCAGCTCTAACACACCTGAACTTCTAACACACCTGCAGCTCTAACACACCTGCAGCTCTAACACACCTGAACCTCTAACACACCTGCAGCTCTAACACACCTGCAGCTCTAACACACCTGAACCTCTAACACACCTGCAGCTCTAACACACCTGCAGCTCTAACACACCTGCGGCTCTAACACACCTGCAGCTCTAACACACCTGCAGCTCTAACACACCTGCAGCTCTAACACACCTGTACCTGAACCTCTAACACACCTGCAGCTCTAACACACCTGTACCTCTAACACACCTGCAGCTCTAACACACCTGCGGCTCTAACACACCTGCAGCTCTAACACACCTGCAGCTCTAACACACCTGCAGCTCTAACACACCTGTACCTGAACCTCTAACACACCTGCAGCTCTAACACACCTGCAACTCTAACACACCTGCAGCTGCAGCTCTAACACACCTGCAGCTCTAACACACCTGCAGCTCTAACACACCTGCAGCTGCAGCTATAACACACCTGCAGCTCTAACACACCTGCAGCTGCAGCTCTAACACACCTGCAGCTCTAACACACCTGCAGCTCTAACACACCTGCAGCTGCAGCTATAACACACCTGCAGCTCTAACACACCTGCAGCTCTAACACACCTGCAGCTCTAACACACCTGAACCTCTAACACACCTGAACCTCTAACACACCTGCGGCTCTAACACACCTGCAGCTGCAGCTCTAACACACCTGCAGCTGCAGCTCTAACACACCTGCGGCTCTAACACACCTGCGGCTCTAACACACCTGAACCTCTAACACACCTGCAGCTCTAACACACCTGCGGCTCTAACACACCTGCAGCTCTAACACACCTGCAGCTCTAACACACCTGCAGCTCTAACACACCTGTACCTGAACCTCTAACACACCTGCAGCTCTAACACACCTGCAACTCTAACACACCTGCAGCTCTAACACACCTGCAGCTCTAACACACCTGCAGCTCTAACACACCTGCAGCTCTAACACACCTGCAGCTCTAACACACCTGCAGCTGCAGCTCTAACACACCTGCAGCTCTAACACACCTGCAGCTCTAACACACCTGCAGCTGCAGCTATAACACACCTGCAGCTCTAACACACCTGCAGCTCTAACACACCTGCAGCTCTAACACACCTGAACCTCTAACACACCTGCAGCTCTAACACACCTGTACCTCTAACACACCTGCAGCTCTAACACACCTGCGGCTCTAACACACCTGCAGCTCTAACACACCTGCAGCTCTAACACACCTGCAGCTCTAACACACCTGTACCTGAACCTCTAACACACCTGCAGCTCTAACACACCTGCAACTCTAACACACCTGCAGCTCTAACACACCTGCAGCTCTAACACACCTGCAGCTGCAGCTATAACACACCTGCAGCTCTAACACACCTGCAGCTCTAACACACCTGCAGCTCTAACACACCTGAACCTCTAACACACCTGAACCTCTAACACACCTGCGGCTCTAACACACCTGCAGCTGCAGCTCTAACACACCTGCGGCTCTAACACACCTGCAGCTCTAACACACCTGCAGCTCTAACACACCTGCAGCTCTAACACACCTGCACCTGCAGCTCTAACACACCTGCAGCTCTAACACACCTGCGGCTCTAACACACCTGCGGCTCTAACACACCTGCGGCTCTAACACACCTGCGGCTCTAACACACCTGCAGCTCTAACACACCTGCAGCTCTAACACACCTGCAGCTGCAGCTCTAACACACCTGCAGCTGCAGCTCTAACACACCTGCAGCTGCAGCTCTAACACACCTGCAGCTCTAACACACCTGCGGCTCTAACACACCTGCGGCTCTAACACACCTGCAGCTCTAACACACCTGAACCTCTAACACACCTGCAGCTCTAACACACCTGCAGCTCTAACACACCTGTAGCTCTAACACACCTGCAGCTCTAACACACCTGCAGCTCTAACACACCTGTAGCTCTAACACACCTGCAGCTCTAACACACCTGCAGCTGCAGCTCTAACACACCTGTAGCTCTAACACACCTGCAGCTCTAACACACCTGCAGCTGCAGCTCTAACACACCTGCAGCTCTAACACACCTGCAGCTCTAACCCACCTGTAGCTCTAACACACCTGCAGCTCTAACACACCTGCAGCTGCAGCTCTAACACACCTGCAGCTCTAACACACCTGCAGCTCTAACACACCTGCAGCTCTAACACACCTGCAGCTCTAACACACCTGCAGCTCTAACACACCTGCAGCTCTAACACACCTGAACCTCTAACACACCTGCAGCTCTAACACACCTGCCGCTCTAACACACCTGCAGCTCTAACACACCTGCAGCTCTAACACACCTGCAGCTCTAACACACCTGCAGCTCTAACACACCTGCGGCTCTAACACACCTGCGGCTCTAACACACCTGCAGCTCTAACACACCTGCAGCTCTAACACACCTGCAGCTGCAGCTCTAACACACCTGTACCTGCGGCTCTAACACACCTGCAGCTCTAACACACCTGCAGCTCTAACACACCTGAACCTCTAACACACCTGCAGCTCTAACACACCTGCAGCTCTAACACACCTGCGGCTCTAACACACCTGCAGCTCTAACACACCTGAACCTCTAACACACCTGCCGCTCTAACACACCTGCCGCTCTAACACACCTGAACCTCTAACACACCTGCAGCTCTAACACACCTGCCGCTCTAACACACCTGCCGCTCTAACACACCTGCAGCTCTAACACACCTGCAGCTCTAACACACCTGCAGCTCTAACACACCTGTACCTGCAGCTCTAACACACCTGAACCTCTAACACACCTGCAGCTCTAACACACCTGAACCTCTAACACACCTGCAGCTCTAACACACCTGCAGCTCTAACACACCTGCCGCTCTAACACACCTGCAGCTCTAACACACCTGCAGCTCTAACACACCTGTACCTGCAGCTCTAACACACCTGCAGCTCTAACACACCTGCAGCTCTAACACACCTGTACCTGAACCTCTAACACACCTGCAGCTCTAACACACCTGCCGCTCTAACACACCTGCCGCTCTAACACACCTGCAGCTCTAACACACCTGCAGCTCTAACACACCTGCCGCTCTAACACACCTGCAGCTCTAACACACCTGCAGCTCTAACACACCTGCAGCTCTAACACACCTGAACCTCTAACACACCTGAACCTCTAACACACCTGCAGCTCTAACACACCTGGATGCACTTACACCTGGACTACACCTGTTTGCAGAGTAACTACATGACATTGCTGAGGTTCTCCTCCCTCTCTCAGCAGGTGAGTCACACCTGCGCCGCAGCGGCACCGACATCATCCCGAAGGCTCGGATGAAGACTCTGAAGATGACGGTGGTCATCGTTCTGTCCTTCGTGGTGTGCTGGACTCCGTACTACCTGCTGGGGATCTGGTACTGGTTCCAGCCCGACATGCTGCGCGTCACACCTGAGTACGTGCACCACGCCCTCTTTGTCTTCGGTAACCTGAACACCTGCTGCGACCCCGTCATTTACGGCTTCTACACGCCGTCCTTCCGGGCCGACCTCGCCGCCTGTTGCCACCGGACGAGGAGCGACGCCTCGCCACGATCTCTGGGCCGACTGTCTGCCAGGCAGGGTCCTCACAGCGGGGAGCAAGAGCCTCAGCGCCAGCCGGAGCACCGGGCCGCCACAGACTGTCATCGACCAATCAGAGGGCAGGAGTGATTACGTTTCGTATTTAAATCTGATTCTGTTAAAAGGATTTTTTACCTCCAGTTTCTCGTTTCCACAGGTTTAATTTCAGATCAGTGAATAAAGGTATTAATCAGAGTTTCAGTGCGTTTATTCTCCGTTTGTGTCTGAAACCTCGACTTTGATAACTTTTAAAGTCTGAATGTGCCGAATGAGTTCAGACCTCAGGGTTAGGTTAGGTTAGGTTAGGGTAGGGGGTAGGTTAGGTTAGGTTAGGGTTAGGTTAGGTTAGGTTAGGTTAGGGTAGGTTAGGTTAGGTTAGGTTAGGGTTAGGGTTAGGTTAGGGTAGGGTAGGTTAGGTTAGGGTAGGGTAGGTTAGGTTAGGGTAGGGGGTAGGTTAGGTTAGGTTAGGGTTAGGTTAGGTTAGGTTAGGGTAGGTTAGGTTAGGTTAGGTTAGGTTAGGGTTAGGGTTAGGTTAGGTTAGGGTAGGGTAGGTTAGGTTAGGGTAGGGTAGGTTAGGTTAGGGTAGGGGGTAGGTTAGGTTAGGGTTAGGGTTAGGTTAGGGTATGTTAGGTTAGGTTAGGGTTAGGTTAGGGTAGGGTAGGTTAGGTTAGGGTAGGGTAGGTTAGGTTAGGGTAGGGGGTAGGTTAGGTTAGGGTTAGGTTAGGTTAGGTTAGGTTAGGGTTAGGTTAGGGTAGGTTAGGTTAGGGTAGGGTAGGTTAGGTTAGGGTAGGGGGTAGGTTAGGTTAGGTTAGGTTAGGTTAGGTTAGGGTAGGGGGTAGGTTAGGTTAGGGTTAGGTTAGGTTAGGTTAGGTTAGGGTAGGTTAGGTTAGGGTAGGGTAGGGGGTAGGTTAGGTTAGGTTAGGTTAGGTTAGGTTAGGTTAGGGTAGGGGTTAGGTTAGGTTAACCCTAACCCTCTGACAGACCAACTGTTTTATTGGGTTAATGTTAGGGTTAGGTTTCAAATTAGCATTATTTAGCTTATTAGCATAGTTTAGCTTATTAGCATAGTTTAGCTTTCACACACTTCATTGGCAACGTTTCGACTGTTGTTTTGTCTTCTTCAGGCCCCTGTTTGCTCCCCTGTGTTACTCCTCTTTCCTTTCGCTTGTCTTTTGTCCTTTGGCTTGTTTTAATTTCCAACTCAATTTAGTTTAGGCACCCCCTTTACTTTGCTTTCACTCAACTATAATTAGGATCAGGGCATGGGTGGGGGGGTGGTTAGGGTTAGGCTAGGTTAACCCTCTGACAGACCAACTGTTTTATTGAGTCAGACTGAGAGCTGTGCTGAAGCTGAGCTGTCAGTGGGATGGAGTTAAAGAGGCTGTTTTTCTTCCTCTGGGTTGTTTAGATAAAACTTCACTGTTTAATTTTGTAACTCAGTATAAAAACTTACAAATTCATTATGTAGAAGGTGTGAGATAAGATATAACCCCAAGATTATAAAATACATGAAACCATCATAATGATAAAAACAGAGCTTCAGTTCTCAGGTTTTACTGATCAGAACAAAATAAAACTTCTGTTCCTCAGCAGGTGTTAAAACTCAGTAAATACAGCCTCAGATCAGCACATATTACACTGAGACAAAACACCGCAGCAGTGACTCGGCCCTCTTCTCTCCAGCTTCAGCTCATTGAGGTTTGCAGCTTTGGTTTCTGCACAGCTCTCTTAAGGTCCCACCACAGCATCTCAGTCAGGCTGAGGTCAGGACTCTGACTGGACCATTGCAACACCTTGATTCTGTTCTTTTTCCCACATTCTGCTGTAGATCTGCTGCTGTGTTTGGGATCTTTGTCCTGTTGATGAGCCAGTTTCAGCCCAGCTTTAGCTGTGGGACAGATGGCCTCACATTTGACTCTAGAATACTTTGGTATCCAGAGGAGTTCATGGTGGACTCAATGACTGCAAGGTGCCCAGGTCCTGTGGCTGCAGAACCAGCCCAGATCATCAGCCCTCCACCACCGTGCTTGACAGCTGGTATGAGGTGTTTGTGCTGATATGCTGTGTTTGGTTTCCTCCAAACGTGCTGCTGTGCATTAGGACCAAACATCTCCACTTTGCTCTGGTCTGTCCAAAGGACATTGTTCCAGAAGTCTTGAGCTTTGTTCAGATGCAGCTTTGCAAACCTAAGCTGTGCTGCCATGTTCTTTTTAGAGAGAAGAGGCTTTCTCCTGCAGCCCTTCCAAACAAGCCATCCTTGTTCAGTCTTTTTCTAACTGTGCTGTCATGACCTTTAACCTTTAGCATGCTAACTGAGGCCTGTAGAGTCTGAGATGTAGCTCTGGGCTTTTTCACCTTGGGGTGACCTTTAACCTTTAACATGCTAACTGAGGCCTGTAGAGTCTGAGATGTATGACCTTTAACCTTTAACCTGCTAACTGAGGCCTGTAGAGTCTGAGATGTAGCTCTGGGCTTTTTCACCTTGGGGTGACCTTTGACCTTTAACATGCTAACTGAGGCCTGTAGAGTCTGAGATGTAGCTCTGGGCTTTTTCACCTTGGGGTGACCTTTAACCTTTAACATGCTAACTGAGGCCTGTAGAGTCTGAGATGTAGCTCTGGGCTTTTTCACCTTGGGGTGAACTTTAACCTTTAACATGCTAACTGAGGCCTGTAGAGTCTGAGATGTAGCTCTGGGCTTCTTCACCTTGGGGTGACCTTTAACCTTTAACATGCTAACTGAGGCCTGTAGAGTCTGAGATGTAGCTCTGGGCTTTTTCACCTTGGGGTGACCTTTAACCTTTAACATGCTAACTGAGGCCTGTAGAGTCTGAGATGTAGCTCTGGGCTTCTTCACCTTGGGGTGACCTTGCTGGGACGTCCACTCCTGGGAAGATTGACAGCTGTCCTGAATGTTTTCCACTTGTGAATAATCTTTCTCTCTGTAGAATGATGGACTCCAGATAGTCTGGAAATGGCCTTATAACCCTTCCCAGACTGATGGGCAGCAGCAGCTGCTTCTCTGAGATCATTGCTGGTGTCTTTCCTCCTTGGCATCGTGTTAAACTGACAGAACTCCTGCTTTTATAGAGCTGCTCACACTGACTGAGGATCAATTAATCAGAGCATTGATCAGTTAATCAGAGCATCGATCAGTTAATCAGAAGCTTTGATCAGTTAATCAGAGCATCGATCAGTTAATCAGAGCATTGATCAGTTAATCAGAGCATCGATCAGTTAATCAGAGCATTGATCAGTTAATCAGAGCATTGATCAGTTAATCTGAGTATTGATCAGTTAATCAGAGCATTGATCAGTTAATCAGAGCATTGATCAGTTAATCAGAGCATTGATCAGTTAATCAGAGCATTGATCAGTTAATCAGAGCATTGATCAGTTTATCTGAGCATTGATCAGTTAATCAGAGCATTGATCAGTTTATCTGAGCATTGATCAGTTAATCAGAGCATTGATCAGTTAATCAGAGCATTGATCAGTTAATCAGAGCATTGATCAGTTAATCAGAGCATTGATCAGTTAGAGCATTGATCAGTTAATCAGAGCATTGATCAGTTAATCAGAGCATTGATCAGCAGCTCCTGGCTGCTGCTCTTAGTTCCTCTTAGTGAGGGTTCACTTAGTTTTTCACACACTGCTTCTGTGTTTTGTCTCAGTTTTTGTTCTACAAATAGTTTCTATAAAGACTTTAACAGCTGCTGAAGAACAGATGTTTCTTATAAATTTCCTGATAATAAAACCTGAGAAATGAAAGATTGTGAACAGTTAAAGGCTTTAAAATTAAATGGAAAAACACAGGAAGGAGAACCATCATAAAAATGTTGTAAAGTGAATGTTATCCTGTTCATGGCTCTTCAAACAGGACAATGCTCTGCTGTTCCAGATGTCTGGAAATGGCTTGAGATATCTGGGCATTAACATCATTAACAGGAGCTTTACCAGGAAAACTTCTGTCTGCTATTTGAGAAAGTCGAGTCAAACACTTCATCTTCAGCAGTGAACTGTTTGGAAAGGAATGTGCTCCCTTACCTGTTTCAGTGTATTCCCCTTTCTCTCCCTAAATCTTTCTTCCAATCTATTGATAAGGTCACTTCATTTATATTGGAGGGGAATAAACGGCTGGAACTGCTGCAGAGGCCTGACCCCAGAGGCCTGACCCCAGAGGCCTGACCCCAGCTGTTATTATTGGGCCTCAAACGTTCAAAAAATCCTGCTCTGGCTCCACACTCCTGATATGGACCGGACCATTTCGACCGCTCTCAGAGCCCTGGGCACCTCCAGCCTTCCCATCTCTACCCTAAATATATGGTTTCAACCACAGCTTCGGGTTCAATAATCTTCTCCTTATAAGTCACATACACAATAATCATATTTTCCTTCCAGCTAGACTCCGGATTTACTCTCTGGCAAAGACAAGACATTTACAGATTTAAAGATATGAATACAAACAGTATTTTTGAATGCTTTGATGACTCAGCCTCTCTCGTTCCGCCACTTCCTTCAACATCATGACCCCAACTTTCCATATTTACCATCACCTTCTGGTCCTGATGATCTGTCAGAAACTAACTTCAGCTCTAAAGGACTTATTTCAAGAATCAATAACTATATCTTTTTTTAAAAATACAACTCTTGCAAAGATCAAGGCAGCTTGGGTGGATGAGCTGGGAGAGGACAGCGCTTTCCTAAGGGTGAATGGCAGCTCTTCATGTGCCAGATTAAGAATAACACAGTTTCAGATCTTACATCACATCCACTACTCCAAAGCAGACTTGCTAAAATACAGCAAGATATATATAAAATACATCTAACACGGATACAAATGCTCCTGCCGACTTCACCCATACGTTTTGGTCGTGCTCAGCCTCAACATCCTATTGGTTTACAGTCTTTATGCAGTTCATACAGCTTCCTGCTCATTAAAAATGTATTTAAAACATGTTGTAAGGTGGGTTTTTACCGGGCCGGAGCGCTCACGACTCTTCTTCTGCTCAGAAAATTACGACCTGAAGTGACTCAGTGACCTCCCTCCATGTTATCTGATCCTCAGGACTTCACTTCACTGATGATTCTGACACAAACTGAGTCTCTGTGTTTCAGTTACAGGGAAGAAGCACTGCACACAGTTTCCTACTTCAATTTTATTTGGTTTTAAGTGTCTAAACAGTGGGGAAAAAGGCAGACAGATACTCAGAATCACATTTAAACAAACAAGGATGAATCTGATACTTTCAGAGCGGTTCAAAAACCTTAAATCTGCTTTTGTTCTGTCGGGTTTAAACAGCACTTTAAAGCTTTGGGGTGCTTTTACTTTTAGAACACATTAATGAATATAAAACGCTTTGAGAGAAAAGAAATCAGAAACATTAAAGCATCACTTTTCTCATTGGTTCTAGCCTTCAATCACTACAAACTCTACATCTTAGTTTTAGTTTCTACAGAGCGTGGACAGCTGAGGTAGTTTGAATTCAAACAGCTTTAAAAATAATCAGGTTTCTCGTAAAGTAACACTGAAGCTCTGTAGCTCGGACATCTCACGCACGGCTTATTGCTAAATATGGCTGCTGTCCATCACGTCTGAGTTTAAGCAGGTTCTAACCTCAGCTGAAAACAACTTTTCTCAATTCTACAAAAACATTTTCTCATCATTCAACTACCAGCAAAAAGAATCAGAAAGAGTCAAACCATATAAAAGCAGGGAGGGGATCAAATGTTAGGAATTACAATATTAGAAGAATTTTCTCTTCGACACCAGAACAAAGTGAAGAAAGCTCTGGAAAAAGAACAGCCAAAATCATCAATAATAAAACACTTTGTTCTGGTTGAGACTTTTACAAACGCTCAGCTCGCATCAGAGCTGAGATGAAGGCAACTAGGAGCTCCGAACGGACCGGACCGGACCGGACCTGCAGCCCTGAGGACAGCGAGGAGGTAGGGGGGGATTCAAGTCCAAAGAAGTCGGACAGGACTCTAAAACAGACAAAATGGCTGTAGCTTCAGACCTGAAGCAGTGCGATGCTCAGTGAGACCAGACCTGAGTTAAGGAGACTCGACGGGTCTGACGGGACTCAACAGGACGCGGTGAGACTCGGTGGGACTCGGTGGGACTTGGTGGGACTCGGTGGGACTCGGTGGGACTCGGTTGGACTCGACAGGACGCGGTGAGACTCGGTGGGACGCGGTGGGACGCGGTGAGACTCGGTGGGACGCGGTGGGACGCGGTGAGACTCGGTGGGACTCGGTGGGACTCGGTGGGACTCGACAGGACGCGGTGAGACTCGGTGGGACTCGGTGGGACGCGGTGGGACGCGGTGAGACTCGGTGGGACGCGGTGGGACGCGGTGAGACTCGGTGGGACGCGGTGGGACACGGTGGGACACGGTGGGACGCGGTGGGACGCGGTGAGACTCGGTGGGACTCGGTGGGACGCGGTGAGACTCGGTGGGACGCGGTGGGACGCGGTGGGACGCGGTGAGACTCGGTGGGACGCGGTGGGACACGGTGGGACGCGGTGAGACTCGGTGGGACGCGGTGGGACACGGTGGGACACGGTGGGACACGGTGGGACGCGGTGAGACTCGGTGGGACTCGGTGGGACGCGGTGGGACGCGGTGAGACTCGGTGGGACGCGGTGGGACACGGTGGGACACGGTGGGACACGGTGGGACACGGTGGGACGCGGTGAGACTCGGTGGGACTCGGTGGGACGCGGTGGGACGCGGTGAGACTCGGTGGGACGCGGTGAGACTCGGTGGGACTCGGTGGGACTCGACAGGACGCGGTGAGACTCGGTGGGACTCGGTGGGACGCGGTGGGACGCGGTGAGACTCGGTGGGACGCGGTGGGACGCGGTGAGACTCGGTGGGACGCGGTGGGACACGGTGGGACACGGTGGGACGCGGTGGGACGCGGTGAGACTCGGTGGGACTCGGTGGGACGCGGTGAGACTCGGTGGGACGCGGTGGGACGCGGTGGGACGCGGTGAGACTCGGTGGGACGCGGTGGGACACGGTGGGACGCGGTGAGACTCGGTGGGACGCGGTGGGACACGGTGGGACGCGGTGAGACTCGGTGGGACTCGGTGGGACGCGGTGGGACGCGGTGGGACGCGGTGGGACTCGGTGAGACTCGGTGAGACTCGGTGAGACTCGGTGAGACTCGGTGGGACTCGGTGAGTAACAGAGAAAAATAAATGTGTGAAGTCAGAAACTGTCCGAGGGTGACGGGGGTCGAAGGCACAGGTGTTATTACAGGTGTTATTACGGGGGGGGTCCTCGGGGGGGTCCTCGGGGGGGTCCTCAGGGGGGGTCGGCAGGTCGCTCGGAGACGGAAGCTTCCAACCACTCTCTCTGTGGCTCTACATACGAACATCTGAGGTAAAGCGAAGGAATCGTTACGGAGCTTTTGGTCAACATGTTTCCACCGTTCATTATTTGGTTCATTATTATCTCATTTAAACTCAGCCGGACTCATGCTACACTATAAGAAAATATATATTCTCCTCCATTTCCCAAAGGCTACATCGGAAATATAAGACATGACAGCGAGAACTTCTTTTGGTTTGTTTGTTCTTCGACTCTGAACAGGAAGCAGAGTGAAAACAAACGTTTTCTTTGGAGGTTTTTCAGCTTGTTTGTCTGAAACTCTACAGGAAGCTGCTGTGAACCGTTCAGCTGCAGGTTCACTCACAGATAGGGTGGAAGCGGTGAGATAAAACATGGCTGCACCATAAAAACATAAGAAAAGGACAGGAAGGGGCCGGCCGCCCCGCACGGAGACGCCAAAATGTCCGAACTGACTCAGCTGACTTCTGCATCAGATCCGTTTCCATGACGACGAGCAGAGGAGCTTCTTCCATCCTCTTAATTCCTCAGCTTTCCTCAGTGTGCTTCAGGAGCCCAAATGTTCAGAACCACCGGGCCCTGGGGGGGGGTCTGATGGGGATTTTTTTAGATACCAAACCTCGAGCAGGTTTTTGGAGCTTGAAGCTGTGATGTTGTCTAAATAAAACTTTCTGCAGAAGTTCAATTATTTCTACACTTATTTTTACCAGTTTTATTGCTTTTAGAAGCACTTAATAAAGGAATAAATTCAGATCTTTTCTGAGCTGGTCTGCAGAGGCGGTTTCTGCTCAGAAGAGTGAATCTTCTGCTTTCTTTCTGTAACTCATGACTGGAGGCCAACATTTTCCTGGAAGGACACGAAGGTGAAGCCCAGGACTGATCTATGGGAGGTGGTCGGACCGTTGCTCTGCTGATGGATTCTGTTGCAGTTTCTAAGACCTTTCAGTCTAAAAACCACCAACAAGGAAGACGAGTGAAACGTTGTGCCGGCTCCCATCTGCAGGCCTGACTCAGTTTCTGTGTGGTGGAAGCTGAAAGAATAAACCTCATTTAGATCCTGAATCTGGTTTTTGAGCCCCTGAAGCAGCACCATAGAAAGCTATTGGAGTTGAGAGAAGTTCAGCGACAGCTGAAGGGAGGTCAGACGGTCGGACATCAGTGGCGGTAAAAACAAGATGGAAGAAATGGTGGGTTGGCCCCAGAGGAGCTTTTGGTTTTGAGGTAGGTTAGCTTGACCAGCAGCAGGAGGCTGACGGTCGCCTGGGAGTCAGGCGAATGGCGTCCAGCCTGAGGTAGCTCTCTTTGGAGGGAAAGAGTTTGGTGAAGGAGTCAGAGGGGGGAGGAAGGAGGGAGGAAAGGAGGGAGGAAAGGAAGGAGTCAGAGGAGGGAGGAAGGAGGGAGGAAAGGAAGGAGTCAGAGGAGGGAGGAAAGGAGGAAAGGAAGGAGGAAAGGAAGGAGTCAGAGGAGGGAGGAAAGGAGGGAGGAAAGGAAGGAGGAAAGGAGGAAGGAAAGGAAGGAGGGGAGGAGGAAAGGAGGAAAGGAAGGAGGAAAGGAGGAAAGGAAGGAGTCAGAGGAGGGAGGAAAGGAGGAAAGGAAGGAGGAAAGGAGGAAAGGAAGGAGGGGAGGAAAGGAAGGAGGAAAGGAGGAAAGGAAGGAGGAAAGGAGGGAGGAAAGGAAGGAGGAAAGGAGGGAGGGGAGGATCCAGTTGACGGTTGCCTTCCTGTAAATCCTGACCTGAAGTGAGCAGCAGAGCCTCTGCTGCCACCTGCTGACCAGAGGAGTCATTTCTGCCTCAGAGGATCACCAGGTTCACCTGTTCAGGTAGCTAACAGAACCAAGATGGATCCTCAGAGAACCTCTGATCAGAGGTTACCTGATAGGACGGGCGGGGTCATGTGACCATTCTGACACGGGGAGTGAAAGGTGGAGTCAGCTTTGGTTTCAGTTGGGACAAAAGATCATGAATATCATGAATTGGTCCTCAGAGGAATCAGATGCTGCGGCGCTCTGCCTGAGACGCACGCCGCTGCGTTTCAGGCTGTGAGGCGGTCAGGAGGCGAGGAGGCGACCGTGGGCTGGGGGGGGGGTTAGGAGGCAGGTGGGGTTTATCCGGTGCCCGGCTCCACCGGCTCCACCGTGACCATCACTGGAGGAGAGGCGGAGTCACATCTCTGTGGGTGGAGCAGAGGAAACATGTGTGAACACCTGCCATGACAGCGAGTTCTGAGGAGGGCGGCGCCGTCAGTTACCTGGCTCAGCTCAATGCTCTCAGGTGGGCCACCTTTAGGACCTCTGACGCCATGGTGGGTGGGCGGAGCCTCCCAGCTGGCTGCCTTCCTGCAGAAAACACTGAGCACAGAGAGGATGATGAAGGTGGGGGTTCTGTAGGGATGAAGCTCAGAAAGGTGAGGGTGATGATGGCGTCTCACCTGCGCCTGTAGCCCAGCAGGAAGAAGAGCAGGCAGCAGAGGATGCAGGCGAGGCCGCTGTGGACGCCGACCAGCAGAGTGGAGGTGGAGCCGTCCGACGGGTCGCAGTTACAGCGCCGACCAGCTGGGAGACAAGCAGCAGGTTAAACTGGTTAAACTGGGAAAACTGGGTAAACTGGGAAAACTGGTTAAACTGGTACCACAGACCAGCTGGGAGACAAGCAGCAGGTTAAACTGGTTAAACTGGTTAAGCTGGTTAAACTGGGTAAACTGGTTAAACGGGCTAAACTGGTTAAACTGGGTAAACTTGTTAAACTTGCTAAACTGGTTAAACGGGCTAAACAGGTTAAATGAGGTAAACAGGTTAAACTGGTTGAATTGGTGCCACAGACCAGCTGAGAGCCAAACAGCAGGTTAAACAGGTTGACCTGGTTAACCTGATTAAACGGATTAAACTGGTTAGACTGGTTAAACAGGTTAAACTGGTTAACCTGGTTAACCTGGTTAAACTGGTTAAACTGGTAAAACTGGTTAAGCTGGTTAAACTGGGTAAAGCTTGTTAAACTTGCTAAACTGGTTAAACGGGCTAAACAGGTTAAATGAGGTAAACAGGTTAAACTGGTTGAATTGGTGCCACAGACCAGCTGAGAGCCAAACAGCAGGTTAAACAGGTTGACCTGGTTAACCTGATTAAACGGATTAAACTGGTTAGACTGGTTAAACGGGTTAAACTGGTTAAACTGGTTAACCTGGTTAACCTGGTTAACCTGGTTAACCTTGTTAACCTTGTTAAACTGGTTAAACTGGTTAAACTGGTTAAGCTGGTTAAACTGGTTAAACTGGTTAAACTGGTTAGCCTGGTTAAATTGGTTAAACTGGTTAGCCGGGTTAAACTGGTTAAACTGGTCACAGACCAGCCCTACCTGCAGCGGCGTCTCCGCCCTCTGACAGCGACACCAGGCGGCGGGTGGGCGGACCGTCTCCATTCCCGTTGAACGCCACCAGCTGGATGTCGTAAACCGCCGCAGGCTCTGCAGGAGGAAAGAAACACTTCCTGTTTACCTTTATGAGGTCAGAATGAGACGTCACCAGGTGAGGTGACACTCCCACAGTCGGATTCACGTAACGCTCGCACTCACCCAGGTGGGAGATGGTGTGAGTGTTGATGTGTGCCGGGAGGATCTCCTGCCCCTGGAAGTCTGGGTTGGAGACCCCGTGGTACTCCAGCCTGAAGCCCTCCAGCTTCCCGGGTTTACCGGGCAGCTCCCAGTACACCTGCATGGCCGTCTGGTTCAGGACTTTGGTGAAGAAGGTGGGAGGAGCAGGAACTGTGGGACAGAGACTGCGGTTAGGGACCAAGCCTTTTTAAACTGACGCCATCTTTTGATCTACTTCCTCAGGTGACATACCGCCCCCCAGCGTGGTGGCGGCGACGCTGTCGGACCGCTGGCTGCCCCCCAGCGCAGAGTAGGCCTTCAGGTACACGGAGTAGGTGGTGGCAGCTTCCAGGTTGTTGAAGTCGTGTTTGAAGGTGTTCTTATCGACGGCCTCCTGCAGCTCGGCGCCATCCGGCTCTGAGGACGCCACGGGAAGCAGAACACAGGTGAGACAACAACAAACACCAACCAGCCCCCAGCCAATCAGAGGTGAACAGCTCCGTCTTCGGGTGAGCTCCTCCCTACCTCCCAGCCGCCTGATGTGCAGCACGTATCCAATGACCTGCTGGCTGAGCCACTCCTCCGGCTGGTCCCAGGTGAGCCGCAGGCTGCTCTGGCTCAGCGCCGCGGCCCGGAGGCCCGTGGGCGCCTCGGGCAGCTCGGGTCCTTGGCTGATGGCGAGGCGCGCGCTGGCCTGGTTGGTGCCGGCGCTGTTCTCTGCGATGCACTGATAGATGGCCTCGTCCTCGGGCGTGATGCGTGTGATGGCGAGCGTCCTGGGGGGAGAATAAGGTGTTCAGTTTCTACAGAACCTAATGCGGACCTTCACACCGGTGCTGTGTGACACTCTTACGTGTTTCCGTTGGTCAGCTTGACGTTGCTGCTGGGACTCAGCAGTTTGCCGTTCTTCAGCCAGATGAGGTGTGGCTCAGGGACGCCGGAGGCGGTGCAGCTGAACACGGCGCTGCCCCCCGCTGGTCTGGAGACGGACTGCGGCCACTGCACGAACTCTGGGGGAGCTGCGGAGCAGAGGAAACAGCTGGAATATTCTTACTGTCAGCTCCACTCTTTCCCACCTGTGGGAGGCGCTGAGGACCTCAGCAGAACCATAAGAACTAAGCCATAAGCTGCTGGGTTTAAAGATGTTTGAGTCGCATTGGAGTGAAAACAGGACCTGAACTCTCGGAGAGAGATTACTTAAAGCTCCATGATGTTTATGTTTCTGTATTTATCAGACGCTTTTATCCAACTTACAAATGAAGATATAACAGCTTTATAAAAAGCTAATAATAAGCTAACAAAAAGCTAACAAAAAGCTAACAATAAGCTCCATAGAAGGAACCCAGGAGTCCGACTCTGTCAGAGGGGACAGAGTAGAGATAGGGTGCAGGCATAGAAGGAAGTGCAGAAAGATAAAGTGCAGAGATAGAGGGGGGAGGGAAGTACAAGGTAAGTGCTGGGATAGGAGATGCTCTCTGAAGAGCTGGGTTTTCAGGAGCTTCTTGAAGATAGACAGGGACGCCCCTGTTCTGGTAGCGCTCGGTAGGTCATTCCACCATCGTGGGACGACACATGAACAGAGTTTGGATTGTCTTAGGCGTGGTGTAGGAGCTGCTAGACGACAATCCTGGGACCAACGGAGGGACCCAGTTGGGACAGAAGCCTTTGCAGGAGCATTCAAGTAGATGGAGCCGTTCCATTAAGCTCTTTGTAGCTAACATCAGGGACTTGGATCTGATGCTAAGGGCAGCCAGAGGAGCTCAATGAACAGAGGGGGGACGTGTTCTTTTAGGCTGATCCAAGACCAGACGCGATGTCATTAGCATCATCACTGATGATGTCACAGAGACTGTGGTCATGGACTGCAGTTTTATCTTTAGGCTTAGAACCAGCTTCACCTGCAGTCTTTCACAGACGTCCTGAAACCAAACCGACAGCTCAGTGTGCGACTGGCCACGACCTCTTCAGACGTTTACATTTTCTGACTCCCTTCTTGGACCAAGGACCAGCTGGGATGGTACCAGGACCTGAGACAGCTTCATCTGAACGTGGTTTAATGTTTAAATGAAGGAACCGAGGAGCACCTGGGGATTATCAGAGATCCAGGCTCATCTTTACCTGAGAGTCACCCAGGACACACCTGTGCATCAGCACCAAACTCCTTCTGTATCTAACAGAGAAACATCAGAGGCCCGTCCTGGAATATTTGGGACGCCAGGTGTAAAAGGTAGAAGGTGTGACTGCAGAGCTTTCAGCTGCTTCTGTCACTTCCTCCTAATCTCATCATCA
This sequence comes from Leuresthes tenuis, assembly GCF_036924035.1. Lineage (NCBI taxonomy): Eukaryota > Metazoa > Chordata > Actinopteri > Atheriniformes > Atherinopsidae > Leuresthes > Leuresthes tenuis. The sequence goes on from NW_027325364.1 coordinate 254,618, forward strand.
TCATCACTGATGATGTCACAGCTTCCTCCGAGACGTCAGTGTCTCCGGGGAAGCTGTGATCATCCTGCTGATCACTGAAGCTAACTTTAGAATATTCAAAACACACTTTATTGCCTTTGTTCTTTAGGGTAGATGATCACGTTTCGGCTGCTGTAGTTCCATGTTTCACCCAGCAGGGGGCAGCAAACACACATCTGATGAGGACAGAAAAGCAAACTGAAAGTTCCCACGCTGCCTGAGACCCTGAACACTTCATGTTTTTTAATATGAAAGCTCAGCTCAGCTCAGACTGACGGACAGAATCTGCCAGTGTTTTTAAGGAGGAGAACAGTTTAGTTTTATCATGTGACCCAAGCAGCTCAGAGGTGAAGACAGAGCTGTCAATCATCCAAAGTTCCACCTCCAGCGGGAAATATTTCAGTTTTCCTTCAGTTTTCAGCTGAAAACTTCAGTTCAACTGTTGAACTCATTTATTTAATGATAACAGAGGAGGAGCCTGGTGGCACGGATCAGTGTACCAACAGAACTGGTTTACTGGGTCATTCAGAGCGAGCTCTGTTCTGTTCCACCTCTCTGATTCGGTTCTGGCCTGATCTATCAGATGATAACCAGCTGGGAGCCGCTTCATGGAGCCTGAAAGTCAAAAAACTCCTTCTCTGTAACATCTTCAGTCGGCAGGAAGTTCTGGACCGAGTTCTGTTTGTTCTGTGATGAATTCTGATTAAATCTTTGTTCAATATTTAGTCTTAAGATGAATATTTATGTTTATTGGTGTTCAGAGCTGCTTCCTGATGACACTTGAAATACAGAAGAAGAAGGAAAAGCTAGAGAAGAAGACTTCAGGCTACTGTGGCGCCGCAGTGATGTCATCACTTTGTTTCACTGAGACGGATCGTCAGTGTGAGAACTTCATGTGAACTTGAACTTCTTTGTGTTTGTGTTTAAACTCCACTTTGACCTCTGACCCCCACCCCCACAGAGACAGACAGGTGCTGTCTCGCCTCCACCCTCCCCGTCTCCACAGCAACAGAGGGACCCGCACACACACCTCACACGACCTCCCGAAGCCCCGCCCCTTCCACTCTAAATGCAAAGAAGGAGCGGACGGGGAGTCAGAAGTCAAAGCGCGGGGGGGGGGGGGGGGGGGGGCATTTATCACTGTGAGTAAGGGGGGGGCAGAGACTGATGAAGGTGCTGGTGACAGACGGAGTTTCAGAGAGAATAAAGTCCTCATTGTGAAGTGGGACTCTTGTCATGCTAATCCATATTCTAATGAGACACACACACAGTGTCTGAGCCTGTTTGACCTCTGACCCCTCCCCCCTGAGAGAGCAGCAGCAGCTGAGCGTGCCACGCGATCGAAACAAACGCACCCACCAACAGATCAGAATGATCAGGCTGAGAGATGCTGGATCAATAAGTGGCTCCTCACTATCATCTGGAGGAGGAGTCGGGTTCACAACCAGAACCAGAACCAGTTTGCTCTGATCACCTGGTTCAGAACTTCCTCCAGCAGGGTCAGGGGGAGGAGTTACTCTGACCTCCATGTTTAAAAACAGAACCAGTGTCAGGTCCAGTCCAGGTTCAACATTAAGCAAGTGGGCTCAGGTTGGTTCTGTTCTGAACTCGGTCTGGTTCTGTTCAGACGAGGGGCTGCAGGACGACAGAACTTTGAATTCTGTGGAGATAGATTGTCCTTGACAGGTCCAAACTACCTCCACCCACTGAGGCTAACACCGGCCTGATGATTCTGTGGTGGAAACCAAACCGGGTCTCAGAAGATTCTAAAATCGGACCCGAACATTTGCAGAGAAACACAGAACAGATCCTCCGCTCGGTTGTTGTTTACCTTGCACCACGAGCCGCCCGAGCGCTGTTCTTCTGGACCTGCTCCCGGGTCTGTTGGCCGAACAAACATAAACTCCTGAATGCTGCAGAGTCGCATCCGAGATCATCAGGTTCCCCGTTCCCAGAACCTGAACCCCCTCCACCCCGATGGACCGGCCGTCTGTGGGGATCAATACAGGTGATCAGTACAGGTGGTCAGTACAGGTGGTCAGTACAGGTGATCAGTACTGGTGATCAATACAGGTGATCAGTACAGGTGATCAGTACAGGTGATCAGTACAGGTGGTCAGTACAGGTGATCAATACAGATCAGTACAGGTGATCAGTACAGGTGGTCAGTACAGGTGGTTGTTACCAAGGCGACTCCAGGACACGATGGGGCGGGGGTTTCCTGTGGCGATGCATTCCAAGATGGCAGTCTGGTGGACGTTGATGGTGAGGTTCTGGGGACCGGACAGGATGACGGGTTCTTTATAGATCTTGGATCCTGCAACTGGACCAAGATCAAAACCTCATCAATAACAAGATTCAGACAAGTGAAGCCCTCAGTTCGGTCTGTTGGAACCTGCCCTAGGTCAGGTCTGTCAGATCGGGTCTTTCTGCCCTAGGTCAGGTCTGTCAGATCGGGTCTCTTTGCCCTCAGTCAGGTCTGTCAGATCGGGTCTCTCTGCCCTCGGTCAGGTCTGTCAGATCGGGTCTCTCTGCCCTCAGTCAGGTCTGTCAGGTCAGGTCTTTCTGCCCTAGGTCAGGTCTGTCAGGTCGGGTCTCTCTGCCCTCAGTCAGGTCTGTCAGATCGGGTCTTTCTGCCCTAGGTCAGGTCTGTCAGATCGGGTCTCTTTGCCCTCAGTCAGGTCTGTCAGATCGGGTCTCTCTGCCCTCGGTCAGGTCTGTCAGATCGGGTCTCTCTGCCCTCGGTCAGGTCTGTCAGATCGGGTCTCTCTGCCCGTCAGGTCTGTCAGGTCGGGTCTCTCTGCCCTCGGTCAGGTCTGTCAGATCGGGTCTCTCTGCCCTCGGTCAGGTCTGTCAGATCGGGTCTCTCTGCCCGTCAGGTCTGTCAGATCGGGTCTCTCTGCCCTCAGTCAGGTCTGTCAGATCGGGTCTCTCTGCCCTCGGTCAGGTCTGTCAGATCGGGTCTCTCTGCCCGTCAGGTCTGTCAGGTCGGGTCTCTCTGCCCTCGGTCAGGTCTGTCAGATCGGGTCTCTCTGCCCTCAGTCAGGTCTGTCAGGTCGTGTCTCTCTGCCCTCGGTCAGGTCTGTCAGGTCGGGTCTCTCTGCCCTCGGTCAGGTCTGTCAGATCGGGTCTTTCTGCCCTCCAGTTTCATTCTTACCAGTGACAGTCAGCTGGGCTTCGTGGCTGTAGCGTGTGTTTGCAATGTTTGAAGCAACGCAGCGGAACAAGCCGCCGTCAGAGCGTTGAACACCAGTGATCTGCAGCACACCGTTAGGCAGCAGCGTATACCTGCACATAACAAAGTGCCCATCAATAACACATTACCTGCTGAGTAACACCTGAACACTAACAAAGCAGAGGCGGTTTCTCTGATGGTCACGTTACACCAACATTTGGAAACTCACCTGCGATCATCTGTGCTCAGCGGGCGGCGGTCCCTCTGCCAGGTGATACTGGCCTCTGGGATCCCGTTCACCTGGCAGCTGAGTCTGGCCACGCCCCCTTCGTCCACAGCTAGGGACTGTGGGTGAGACAGGAACTTGGGTAGGGCTGTGGAAGGGGAGACTGGTCAGAGTGTTTCACCGATGCGCCGGTTGTGTTTCGTGTGTTTGGCGCTGCGACTCACAGGCGAGCTGCACGCGGGCCTTGCGGCTGATCAGCATGCCGTAGCGGTTCTGCGCGGCGCAGTCGTATTCTCCTGCGTCCGTTTCGTTGCTCTCGCGTCTCTTGGAGAAGTTCCTGATGAGCAGTGTGCCGTTGTTGAGCACCGTCGCCCTGGCGCCTGGCGCCACGGGAACGCCATTATGCCTCCAGGTGACGGAGATAGGGCCCTCCCCCTCCACCTGGCAGTCCAGCATCAGGGGGCGGTCCCTGACTGCAATGACATCACTGGGCTCCGTCAGGAAGGCCAACTCTGAGGCTCCGAGCACACCTGAGGGGAAAGGGAGATCAGAGGCGGAGCCTGACTGGGACGTGATGTCCATCAAGAGATGAAACCTGATCATGGATCAGCCTGACAGTTGGCTGCCTGATCATTTATTGATTATCGTTCTGTTTGATTGACTCATTATTGATTATTGATTTTTGGTTTGTTAGAAACCTGCAATCAAAACTCAGGGCCCCAAAAGACAACTGGAGCGTGACTGATAAACAGGTTTGTTTTGTGCATCATCTTCACATTTAGAACAGAGTCAGGATGAACCGGAAAGCGAATACTTACTATTACTACTATAAGCGAATGCTTACTATTACTACTATAAGCTAATGCTTACTATTACTACTATAAGCTAATGCTTACTATTACTACTATAAGCTAATGCTTACTATTACTACTATAAGCTAATGCTTACTATTACTACTATAAGCTAATGCTTACTATTACTACTATAAGCTAATACTTACTATTACTACTATAAGCTAATACTTACTATTACTACTATAAGCTAATACTTACTATTACTACTATAAGCTAATGCTTACTATTACTACTATAAGCTAATACTTACTATTACTACTATAAGCTAATACTTACTATTACTACTATAAGCTAATACTTACTATTACTACTATAAGCTAATACTTACTATTACTACTATAAGCTAATACTTACTATTACTACTATAAGCTAATACTTACTATTACTACTATAAGCTAATACTTACTATTACTACTATAAGCTAATGCTTACTATTACTACTATAAGCTAATGCTTACTATTACTACTATAAGCTAATACTTACTATTACTACTATAAGCTAATACTTACTATTACTACTATAAGCTAATACTTACTATTACTACTATAAGCTAATGCTTACTATTACTACTATAAGCTAATACTTACTATTACTACTATAAGCTAATGCTTACTATTACTACTATAAGCTAATACTCACTATTACTACTATAAGCTAATACTTACTATTACTACTATAAGCTAATACTTACTATTACTACTATAAGCTAATACTTACTATTACTACTATAAGCTAATGCTTACTATTACTACTATAAGCTAATACTTACTATTACTACTATAAGCTAATACTTACTATTACTACTATAAGCTAATACTTACTATTACTACTATAAGCTAATACTTACTATTACTACTATAAGCTAATACTTACTATTACTACTATAAGCTAATACTTACTATTACTACTATAAGCTAATGCTTACTATTACTACTATAAGCTAATACTCACTATTACTACTATAAGCTAATACTTACTATTACTACTATAAGCTAATACTTACTATTACTACTATAAGCTAATACTCACTATTACTACTATAAGCTAATACTCACTATTACTACTATAAGCTAATACTTACTATTACTACTATAAGCTAATGCTTACTATTACTACTATAAGCTAATACTTACTATTACTACTATAAGCTAATGCTTACTATTACTACTATAAGCTAATACTCACTATTACTACTATAAGCTAATACTTACTATTACTACTATAAGCTAATACTTACTATTACTACTATAAGCTAATACTTACTATTACTACTATAAGCTAATGCTTACTATTACTACTATAAGCTAATACTTACTATTACTACTATAAGCTAATACTTACTATTACTACTATAAGCTAATACTTACTATTACTACTATAAGCTAATACTTACTATTACTACTATAAGCTAATACTTACTATTACTACTATAAGCTAATACTTACTATTACTACTATAAGCTAATACTTACTATTACTACTATAAGCTAATACTTACTATTACTACTATAAGCTAATGCTTACTATTACTACTATAAGCTAATACTCACTATTACTACTATAAGCTAATACTTACTATTACTACTATAAGCTAATACTCACTATTACTACTATAAGCTAATACTTACTATTACTACTATAAGCTAATACTTACTATTACTACTATAAGCTAATGCTTACTATTACTACTATAAGCTAATACTTACTATTACTACTATAAGCTAATACTTACTATTACTACTATAAGCTAATACTTACTATTACTACTATAAGCTAATGCTTACTATTACTACTATAAGCTAATACTTACTGCCAGGATGGCAGCGGCGGTGATGATGATGAAGATGAAGATGGTGAAGATGGTGATGATGATGATGGTGATGATGATGAAGATGAAGATGATGAAGATGGTGGTGATGAAGATGATGAAGATGGTGGTGATGATGATGAAGATGATGAAGATGGCAGAGTTCATTGCTGGTCACAGAAACGGGAGATCTGTTGTCAGGATTCACACACAGAAACCAGTGACATCATAGCCTGAAGGCTCCGCCCCCTGACCATACATCAGTTCTAAAGAGGAGGCTCGGGTTCTGGTTCTGGGTGTCGCTGATGTTCTCGACAGGATAAAATGTGACTGTTTACATGTAGATGAAAGTGGATCTCTGTGGAGTCACAGCTGTGCCACATTTGTCTGATGTAAACGTGCCACAAACCAATCAGAGGCTCAGAAGAAGGCTGCTTTGCTGCTTCCCATCTGGGCTACAAGCTTTAGAGATATTATGCTAATATTAGCCTAGCATAATCAAAGAGATAAACAACTCCACAGCGGTCCAGCTGTCTGAGGTTCTGGGATGCAGTTTGGAGGAAGCAGCCTGATTGATCTAATTGATCTGATTAGTCTGATTGATCTGATCAGTCTGATTGATCTGATCAGTCTGATTGATCTGTGCGTGAAGCTGCACTTGAACTCTGCTGAAGTTTGACTGACAGCTCTATAAAGGCCCTGCCCCCCCCTCCTCAGACACTCAGGCTGAATGAGTCTGCAAACAGATGGGAGGGGGGGGGGTCGTGATCAGGTGACCTCTGACCCTCGAAGTCTCCGCTTTCTGGATGAAGCCCATCTGAGTCCGAGGTTCTGTTGGACTGCTGGTTCTACTCAGACCTGTGCTGGTGGCTGATGTCTTAAGTTCTCTGCAGTCTGTTCTTCTGCTCGGTCAGTGAACGCATCGTTTCTCTTTTTAATTTGAGCTTGGTTGGGGTGACTTTCCCAGCCCCCCCCCATCCCTCAGTGATGATGTTACCATCCTGATCCCAGCCCCCCCCCTTCAGTTCTGGTCCCAGCTGCTCTTTCACAGGACTCTGTGGGAGGAGTCAGGAAGGGTGGATGGCAGCAGGACTCCCCGTGACGTCTGGACCCCCAACAAACCCCCCCCCCCATCTATGGCATGAATGACAACAATAAAGACAACAAAAGTAAATCCAGACACAACAACCCCCCACAAATCCCTAAAATCACAGAACCCTCCAAACACACCAACCCTGCAGCTGTCGGACCCCAAACTAATGTCTGTGGTCAACTTCAAGTTCAGAGGAACAAAAGTCTGGCCTCAAACTGACTTTATCTGCAGCAGTTTGGGTTTTTCGTCTTTAAAACCCAAAACAGGACCTCTGAATCTGAGCAGAACCCAGGTCACAGCTGGGCCCGGTCCGAGCTGCTTCCCCCAAACTGAGTTCATTCTGCAGGCTGCCAGAACCGGGCCGACTTTAAAAAACATCCAGACAAAACCAGGTCCAACCCAATCCAGAAAAGCAGGCTTTGTTCTGGTGAGCATCTGGTTCTGCTCACCTGGACCAGTGGTCCGACTCGGTCCAACCCGGTCCGACCCGGTCCGACCCGGTCCAACCCAGTCCGACTCGGTCCGACCCGGTCCGACCCGGTCCAACCCGGTCCGACCCATCCCCTGAGCTCAGCTGAACCTGCTGCTGATCAGTTTTGGTTTTACTCGGTTCTGTGGTCCTGTTTCTAACTGCTGGGTCCATCCAGTCCACAAACACAGAACCTTGGATCTATCAGCAGATGATGAACAAAGGTGCGGAGGACCCAGAAACCTTCGGGTTCTGAGTGGGGCAGGAAGTCACAGATCCACTACAGATCCTAATCATTCAGCATCTTCATCAGGAGCTGAATGTGTTGGAGACTAAAGATATATATGAATATGATGTAACTATAGAGGGTTCTGGGTCCAACTCCTGGCTGGTTCTGTCTGTGTGAGTCTGCATGTTCTCCTGTATGTGAGGTTCTCTCCGGTTCTCTCCGGTTCTCTCCGGTTCTCTCCGGTTCCACCGTCCTAAAACATGCTGTCAGGTTTTTGGTTTCTCAACCAAACTGTCTTTAGGAGTGAGTGGTTGTTAGTCTCTGGTCCTGTGATGGACTGGTGACCTGTCCAGGTGTTCCACTGCTGTCCAGGTGTTCCACTGCTGTCCAGGTGTTCCACTGCTGTCCAGGTGTTCCACTGCTGTCCAGGTGTTCCACTGCTGTCCAGGTGTTGCTGTCCAGGTGTTCCACTGCTGTCCAGGTGTTCCACTGCTGTCCAGGTGTTCCACTGCTGTCCAGGTGTTGCTGTCCAGGTGTTCCACTGCTGTCCAGGTGTTCCACTGCTGTCCAGGTGTTCCACTGCTGTCCAGGTGTACCATTCCTGTCCAGGTGACCCCCATCTCTCCAGCCCCCCCACAACCCGACCGACAGAATAAGCGGGTAGAAAATGGATGGATGATGTAAATATGTGCATTTATACATATATGAAGTATTTAAGCTGAAGAGCTGCCAGTCAGAGGGTTGGTGGTTCGACTCCCGGCTTCTGAGCCCCCCCCATCTGATCCATCAGAGTGTGAATGTGATCAGCTCCATATAAAGTATATTTACTCTACTTATATCAGTGATGATTCATATCATCATATACTGATGTGTGTGTGTGTGGGGGGGGGTCTCTCTTCATCCTGAGAACTGAGCTCTTCATTATCAAACCACCACCCTCCCTCATTTAAAACACTGGGGGAGCAGACAGACCTCCCCCAGCCTGCCCTCTAAATCCCTGAACCCCCTCGACCCTGCAGACGGGGCCCCTAAGGGTCATAATAGCCCCCCCCCCCCACCCCGTGGTGTGATGTCACACGCCGATTCCAACCGTGAACTTCACGGGTTTCACTGTGACAATGACCCCCCCATAAATCCTTCAGGTCTGAACCCTGAGAACCAGACTGAGAGCCCCCCGCAGGACAGATGTCTCCCTCCCCCTGCTGCTCAGAATGATGTCACTTCCTGTTCAGGTAAGTCACCTGCAGCCAGCACCTGATCAGAGACCAATCAGCTGATCAATAATTTGATGTGGAGTTTACATCTCAGACTGTAAACAAACAAACAAACAAACAAACAAACAAACAAACAAGGACAAAAGCACGGAAAGAGAGAAAAGGTGTAATAAAAACTGAGGGAAGGAAGGCAGCAAGGAAACTATCCCAGAGAGGCAGGTTCAGCTGGACAGGTCCAGAGGGCCAGGGACCAACACTCAGCCCTGCGGACAGTTCAGAGTCTCCAGGTAACCTGACAGCATGTTTTAGGGCGGTGGGACGAAGCCGGAGAACCCGAGAGAACCGGAGAGAACCGGAGAGAACCTGAGAGGAACCGGAGAGAACCCGAGAGGAACCGGAGAGAACCCGAGAGGAACCCGAGAGAACCGGAGAGAACCCAGGCACACACAGGAGAACATGCAGCTCCACACAGACAGAACCAGCCGGGAGTTGAACCTGGAACCTCTGCTGTGAGGCGCTGCTGCTGAGCCCAACTTTTCTGATGAATCAGAAAGTTCTTCTGGATTTTATTCAGTCAGTCAAACATAAAAAGAAAAGCTGATCAGACCTGAGCAGCAGAGTCCCTGCAGCAGCATCCAGCTCCACGCCGTCTTCATCGGGGTCCAGCTCCACGCCGTCTTCATCGGGGTCCAGCTCCACGCCGTCTTCATCGGGGTCCAGCTCCACGCCGTCTTCATCAGGTTCAGATTAAATCCAAAACATCAGCAGCTCACACAGAAACGCTCCTCTTTTCTTCTTCCTTTTCAGAGACACGGAGGTGCTGCTCCAACTCTGGCGTCCTGCTTCAAACTGACTCCACACCAACACCCGGGGGATGGGGTCGGGGCGGGGGCGGGGCCAGAGGGACAGCAGGACGGGGGGAGGGGCTGACAATGACCCTGAGGGGGAGGGGTCACAGCTGAGGTCAGACTGGGAGGGATGTGACTGTGAACTTGTGCTCAGAACAGTCCAGAGGAGCCGGGTTCTGGGTCAGGATGCAGACGGGCTTCGAGTTAAAAGCTGAAACCTTCATGATGATGAAGCCACGAGGAAAAGGAGGGAGGGAGCTGCTCTTCAAAGACTGAAGAAAAAGAGAAGCAAAGAAAGTTCTGGTTCTGATTATATTGCTGCTACGACCTGTGACGTGTTGCTGAACTTTAACCCCTTCGGTGCCCCCCTCTTTCTGCTCCTGGTTGTCATGATGTGCTGAAAAATCTGGGAAAAATACAAATGGATGAACTGATCGGTTATTACCGAGGTGAAACCTTCTCCGCCCAGAGGGCCTGAAACAGTCCTTCAGAGGTTCCTCTCCTGGTTCTGGGACTGCTGGGACTCTGTGTTCTGTTGGTCCAAACTGAGCCGCTCATCTTTAACTGGGATTAAAAAGCCTGATCACATGACTCCACTCTGGTCTTCCCTGAATAAATATTCAGAAAACCGCCGGACGTTGAATAACGTTCTTCAGTCTACCTGCCTCCAGTGGGCGGGGCTAATCCAAAATAGTGGGGGGTGTTCTCTGAAGACAGGCTGTTACCTGTGAAACGGGTACTTTGAAAACACCCCCATTAGCACTTTCCTCCTGATGAAATTAACCACAGACTGTATGAAATTAACACGCCAGAGAAATAATCAGACCAATCAGAACTTAAAGGCTTTAGAGTCATACAGATACACTTCAAATTAAAGCAAATATCTGATTAATTCACCTGTCATAAATTAAACATAACCTACATTAATTTTCATATAGTTTGCTGTGTCATTGATTTATTTAGCTCCTAAAGTATTTGGGTATTTCAAACTATCTCACCTTGATCCAGATTTCGAAAGGAGGAATCAGCTGCTGTGACCGCTCTGACCTGCAGGCGGCGCCGGCGGGCCGCCGTCACTCACTACCGGAGAAGAAGAAGAAACCGTGATGGCGGGCAGCTGGATGTAAACAGAAACTGATCCGCTAAAAACATGAACGTTTATCGGGTTTAAGGTCTGAGGAAAATATGAGACGCAGCAGAGGGAAACACTCGCAGCAGGACAGTTAGTCCCGGGAGCCGGAAACACGCTGAAGGTCAGAGAAAGCCGCTGAGCGTGCTAACAGGCTAACACAGCTAACAGGCTAACAGCAGCTAACAGGCTAACAACAGCGCTGTAAACTAACCGGAAGTGTTGGAGTCCGGAGCCGAGCCTGCGCTGAACGGAACAGGGCAGTACTCTGTGCAGTCTGACCTCAGATCAGGCAGCTTCACATTAAACTGAGTTTGTTTCTCAGAAACTGGTTTCATGATCCTTAGAAAAGATCAAATCTCTGCAGATTTGACTGTTCACCATCACATGATGTAGCTCCACCACACTCCACCTGCCCCATTGTAGGTGTGTTAGTATTACCTGAGCAGAGGTTCCACAGGTGGACCCTGCAGGTCCTGATTGGCCTGAAAGAATACTGCGCACACACACCTTTGTTCTTGTTCTTTGGAAACCATGCACATACCACAGTCCCACATGACGAATCAGCAGGTGACCACCAACAGGAAGTTCTGTGTGTCAGAGTTGGGTCGAGTGGTACCGGACAGAGGAGAAACCACTTGTTAACATAACACAGATAGTCAATCATTCAATCAGAACACTGGTGATCAATATTCCTTCTGACTGCCCACAGATCAATCAGAACCTGCACCGGATCTGTTCTGCATGTTAAACTGAAGAAACACATCAGTCTGACAGTCAGCTGCTGGAGGTCGCTGAGTTTTGTCCTGTTTATCTTGCCAGGATCCAGATACACCTCCAACCACCCCGACCCGGTCCGGGAGGGTCTGGCCTGGTCCTGTCCAGTCTGAGGAGCAGCACTGATGGCAGGTCGTGGGCGTGGCCGCAGGATGCCGGGTTTCTGTGTCGATGCAATCGGCATCAGCAGAGGAGACCCTCTACCTCCATCCATGCAGCAGCCGACACCTGTGTTTCCTGTAAGCTCCGCCCCTTTACTACCTGAACCTCTCCTCCTATGTTTTCCTCTGAGTTTGGCAGCGCTGACAAGTACATGCAGGTGTAGCAACACAGGAAGTCAAATTATGTCAGCTGGTGCATTTTGAAAAAATTACACCTGGAATAAACAAACTAACATCTGAAATAAACAAACTGAAAGCTGAAATAAACAAACTAACATCTGAAATAAACAAACTGAAAGCTGAAATAAACAAACTAACATCTGAAATAAACAAACTGAAAGCTGAAATAAACAAACTGAAAGCTGAAATAAACAAACTAACATCTGAAATAAACAAACCGACAGCTGAAATAAACTAATTGAAAGCTGAAATAAACTAACTGACATCTGAAATAAACTAACTGACAGCTGAAATAAACTAACTGACAGCTGAAATAAACTAACTGAAAGCTGAAATAAACTAACTGAAAGCTGAAATAAACTAACTGAAAGCTGAAATAAACTAACTGAAAGCTGAAATGAATTTACAGCTGAAATAAACTAACTGAAAGCTGAAATAAACTAACTGAAAGCTGAAATAAACTAACTGAAAGCTGAAATGAATTTACAGCTGAAATAAACTAACTGAAAGCTGAAATAAACTAACTGACAGCTGAAATAAACTAACTGAAAGCTGAAATAAACTAACTGACAGCTGAAATAAACTAACTGACAGCTGAAATAAACTAACTGAAAGCTGAAATAAATAAACTGACAGCTGAAATGAATTTACAGCTGAAATAAACAAACTGACAGCTGAAATAAACAAACTGACAGCTGAAATAAACTAACCGACAGCTGAAATAAACTAACTGAAAGCTGAAATAAACTAACTGACAGCTGAAATAAACTAACCGACAGCTGAAATAAACTAACTGACAGCTGAAATAAACTAACCGACAGCTGAAATAAACTAACTGACAGCTGAAATAAACTAACTGACAGCTGAAATAAACTAACTGAAAGCTGAAATAAACTAACTGAAAGCTGAAATAAACTAACTGAAAGCTGAAATAAACAAACTGACAGCTGAAATAAACTAACCGACAGCTGAAATAAACAAACTGACAGCTGAAATAAACTAACCGACAGCTGAAATAAACTAACTGAAAGCTGAAATAAACTAACTGACAGCTGAAATAAACAAACTGACAGCTGAAATGAATTTACAGCTGAAATAAACAAACTGACAGCTGAAATAAACTAACCGACAGCTGAAATAAATAAACTGAAAGCTGAAATAAACTAACTGACAGCTGAAATAAATAAACTGAAAGCTGAAATAAACTAACTGACAGCTGAAATAAACTAACTGACAGCTGAAATAAATAAACTGACAGCTGAAATAAACAAACTGACAGCTGAAATAAACTAACCGACAGCTGAAATAAACTAACTGAAAGCTGAAATAAACTAACTGACAGCTGAAATAAACTAACCGACAGCTGAAATAAACTAACTGAAAGCTGAAATAAACTAACTGACAGCTGAAATGAATTTACAGCTGAAATAAACTAACTGACAGCTGAAATAAACTAACTGAAAGCTGAAATAAACTAACTGACAGCTGAAATAAACTAACTGACAGCTGAAATGAATTTACAGCTGAAATAAATAAACTGACAGCTGAAATAAACAAACTGACAGCTGAAATAAACTAACCGACAGCTGAAATAAACTAACTGAAAGCTGAAATAAACTAACTGACAGCTGAAATAAACTAACCGACAGCTGAAATAAACTAACTGAAAGCTGAAATAAACTAACTGACAGCTGAAATGAATTTACAGCTGAAATAAACTAACTGACAGCTGAAATAAACTAACTGAAAGCTGAAATAAACTAACTGAAAGCTGAAATAAACTAACTGAAAGCTGAAATGAATTTACAGCTGAAATAAACAAACTGACAGCTGAAATAAACTAACCGACAGCTGAAATAAACAAACTGACAGCTGAAATAAACTAACTGAAAGCTGAAATTAATTTACAGCTGAAATAAACTAACTGAAAGCTGAAATAAACTAACTGACAGCTGAAATAAACAAACTGAAAGCTGAAATAAACTAACTGACAGCTGAAATAAACTAACCGACAGCTGAAATAAACTAACTGACAGCTGAAATAAACTAACCGACAGCTGAAATAAACAAACTGACAGCTGAAATAAACTAACCGACAGCTGAAATAAACTAACTGAAAGCTGAAATTAATTTACAGCTGAAATAAACTAACTGAAAGCTGAAATAAACTAACTGAAAGCTGAAATAAACTAACCGACAGCTGAAATAAACAAACTGACAGCTGAAATAAACTAACCGACAGCTGAAATAAACAAACTGACAGCTGAAATAAACTAACTGACAGCTGAAATAAATAAACTGACAGCTGAAATAAACTAACTGACAGCTGAAATTAATTTACAGCTGAAATAAACAAACTGACAGCTGAAATTAATTTACAGCTGAAATAAACAAACTGACAGCTGAAATTAATTTACAGCTGAAATAAACTAACTGACAGCTGAAATAAACTAACCGACAGCTGAAATAAACAAACTGAAAGCTGAAATAAACTAACTGAAAGCTGAAATAAACTAACTGACAGCTGAAATAAACTAACCGACAGCTGAAATAAACAAACTGAAAGCTGAAATAAACTAACTGAAAGCTGAAATAAACTAACTGACAGCTGAAATAAACAAACTGACAGCTGAAATAAACTAACTGACAGCTGAAATAAATAAACTGACAGCTGAAATAAACTAACTGACAGCTGAAATGAATTTACAGCTGAAATAAACAAACTGACAGCTGAAATAAACTAACTGACAGCTGAAATAAACTAACTGAAAGCTGAAATTAATTTACAGCTGAAATAAACTAACTGAAAGCTGAAATAAACTAACCGACAGCTGAAATAAACTAACCGACAGCTGAAATAAACTAACCGACAGCTGAAATAAACAAACTGACAGCTGAAATAAACTAACCGACAGCTGAAATAAACAAACTGACAGCTGAAATAAACTAACTGACAGCTGAAATAAACTAACTGAAAGCTGAAATAAACTAACTGACAGCTGAAATAAACTAACTGAAAGCTGAAATAAACTAACTGACAGCTGAAATAAACTAACCGACAGCTGAAATAAACAAACTGACAGCTGAAATAAACTAACTGACAGCTGAAATAAACTAACCGACAGCTGAAATAAACAAACTGACAGCTGAAATAAACTAACCGACAGCTGAAATAAACTAACTAACAGCTGAAATAAACAAACTGACAGCTGAAATAAACTAACCGACAGCTGAAATAAACTAACCGACAGCTGAAATAAACAAACTGACAGCTGAAATAAACAAACTGAAAGCTGAAATAAACTAACTGAAAGCTGAAATAAACTAACCGACAGCTGAAATAAACAAACTGACAGCTGAAATAAACTAACTAACAGCTGAAATAAACAAACTGAAAGCTGAAATAAACAAACTGACAGCTGAAATAAATAAACTGACAGCTGAAATAAACTAACCGACAGCTGAAATAAACAAACTGACAGCTGAAATAAACTAACCGACAGCTGAAATAAGCTAAATTCAGTGCATTCTGGGACTTGTAGTTGACCCTCCTTATATTGTCCAGGTGATGGAGCAGAAGCCCCTCCCCCTGACAGGTGGGGAGGAGGCGGAGTATCTGTTGGCCCTGAAGCAGGATTTCAGAGGAGCCATGAGGAGTCTGCCGTGCTTCATCCAGCCGGCTGCAGCGCAAAGAGGTCACACACAGAACAACAAACTGATCAATAATTTTTCTGCCACTCATAAATAATCAAAGAAGAGCAGCTGATGGAGCATCAGACGTGTTTTTAAAAGTCTGTGTCCTGTCCAGATGTGGAGCGGTACTCAGATAAATATCACGCCAGCGAGCAGACAGACGGCCTGATGGACTGGACTCCAGGTGAGACTCTTGTAGCCATGGTAACCACACATGATGATGATGGCAGCCTGAGTCCTGATTAGTCCACAGACTGTTACCGGAAACCTGGAGCAGCTGTTGTAATAATTCTGTGTTTTCAACGTTGTTGTTTCAGACCTGAAGAGATTCCCCAAAGAGCTGCGAATCCATGTCAGGAAACCACCCCGAGGTGCTCTGTACTCTGATTACTCTCAGCAGTACTCTGATTACTCTCAGCAGTACTCTGATTACTCTCAGCTGTACTCTGATTACTCTCAGCTGTACTCTGATTACTCTCATCAGTACTCTGATTACTTTGATCTGTACTCTGATTACTTTGATCTGTACTCTGATTACTCTCAGCAGTACTCTGATTACTCTCAGCTGTACTCTGATTACTCTCAGCTGTACTCTGATTACTCTCAGCTGTACTCTGATTACTCTCATCAGTACTCTGATTACTTTGATCTGTACTCTGATTACTTTGATCTGTACTCTGATTACTCTCAGCAGTACTCTGATTACTCTCAGCAGTACTCTGATTACTTTGATCTGTACTCTGATTACTTTGATCTGTACTCTGATTACTCTCAGCAGTACTCTGATTACTCTCAGCAGTACTCTGATTACTTTGATCTGTACTCTGATTACTTTGATCTGTACTCTGATTACTCTCAGCAGTACTCTGATTACTCTCATCAGTACTCTGATTACTTTTATCTGTACTCTGATTACTTTTATCTGTACTCTGATGACTCATCAGTTCTCTGATTACTGTTATCTGTACTCTGATTACTTTGATCTGTACTCTGATTACTCTCAGCAGTACTCTGATTACTCTCAGCAGTACTCTGATTACTCTCAGCTGTACTCTGATTACTCTCAGCAGTTCTGTGATTACTCTCAGCAGTACTCTGATTACTCTCAGCTGTACTCTGATTACTCTCAGCAGTACTCTGATTACTCTCAGCAGTACTCTGATTACTCTCAGCTGTACTCTGATTACTCTCAGCAGTACTCTGATTACTCTCAGCAGTACTCTGATTACTTTGATCTGTACTCTGATTACTTTGATCTGTACTCTGATTACTCTCAGCAGTACTCTGATTACTCTCAGCTGTACTCTGATTACTCTCAGCAGTACTCTGATTACTCTCATCAGTACTCTGATTACTTTTATCTGTACTCTGATTACTTTTATCTGTACTCTGATGACTTTTATCTGTACTCTGATGACTCATCAGTTCTCTGATTACTGTTATCTGTACTCTGATTACTTTGATCTGTACTCTGATTACTCTCAGCTGTACTCTGATTACTCTCAGCTGTACTCTGATTACTTTGATCTCTACTCTGATTACTCTCAGCTGTACTCTGATTACTGTTATCAGTACTCTGATTACTCTCATCAGTACCCTGATTACTCTCAGCTGTACTCTGATTACTCTCATCAGTACTCTGATTACTTTGATCTCTACTCTGATTACTCTCAGCTGTACTCTGATTACTGTTATCAGTACTCTGATTACTCTCATCAGTACCCTGATTACTCTCAGCTGTACTCTGATTACTCTCATCAGTACTCTGATTACTTTTATCTGTACACTGATTACTTTCAGCTGTACTCGGATTACTTTGATCTGTACTCTGATTACTCTCAGCTGTACTCTGATTACTCTCAGCAGTACTCTGATTACTTTTATACGCACTGTGCGTCCTCAGATGCGTTGGTGTCGCTGAGCCGCTCAGACGGAGGTCAGCCTGGTCAGAAGAAGAAGAAGAAGGTCAGAGGGAAGGAGGAGGTGCTGCTCAGGTTGGAGGTGAGCTGGAGTTTGGTTGATTCAGGAGGGAACACCTGCAGGAAGGTAAACTCACCTTCAGCCCAGCAGAAAGCTGTCGAATCTTCACTTAAAGCGAGTCGCAGACGACCTGCGGTCAGCGGCGAGGTCGTCCCAGAGTCACTGATGGAGATGAAATGTGTCCTGACAGACGCTGGAGAAGAAGGAGGAGCAGCAGAGCTCCGAGGAGGAGGAGGGAGAGGAGAAGAAGAAGCAGGAGGAGGAGGAGGCCGAGGGGGAGGAGGGGTATGACGAGGAAGAGTTTGAAGAGGTGAGCAGCCATGTGACCAGTCAGCTGATAGTGTGACATCACTAGCTTTACGTAGGCAGCGGGCTTCCTGTGGCGTCCTTAGGTTCAGGAGGCGGAGCCTCACATATTCAGGTGAGCTGATGCTAAGCCACTGGTCTGCATCCAGCTCACCTGCGGTCAGGTCTGGACTCAGCCTTAGAGGCGGCGGCGGCGTGTAGAAGCGCTGCTCCTCCATAGTCATGTGACACCTCAGGGTGCCGCAGGTGAGAGCAAAGCTCAAGGCTGATTGGATGAAGAGCTTCTGGTATTTAAACAATAAAAGATCATTGATCCGATAAGGGATCAGAGCGGGAGGAACAGCACCACCCGAAAAGAAGAGAAAGATTGTTGTTTCAAGGCATTTTCATACTAACAGGAACAGATTAACAGGTTATTGATCTGTGGTTATTGATCAGCTGATGACAGGACTCTGATCAGCTGATCACCGATCAATTATCATAGATCTGAGGGTTCCTCTGAAAATTGAAACTTTATTGATCAGATGGAGGTTCTAACTCGTCTGTCTGCAGGAGACGGATTACATCATGTCGTACTTCGACAACGGCGAGGAGTTCGGAGGAGACAGCGACGACAACGTGGACGAGGCTGTGTACTGAACCGAAGCCGGTCGGACCCAAGCCGGTCGGACCCAAACCGTCCAGCTGCTGCACGGGAGGTTCTGAGTCGGACAGAACGGGGGAAGAACCGCAGTTTTTAATCTTTTGTACAAACTTTGAACAATTTTATTGTTTCTGTCGTTGAAAAATAAACAGCTTCGTTAAACATCCTGGGTTAGGGTTAGTTAACCCTTAGTTAACCCTTAGTTAACCCTTAGTTAACCCTTAGTTAACCCTAACCACATCCTGTTTGAACACAACTGATACTGTGCTGCCTGACTTAATGAAGTCGAACCAGAACCAGAACCTCAGAGGTTCTCCCTCAGCAGGTTCCCAGTCAGAGGTTATTCTGATGAAGAAACACAAACTTTCTGTAGAGGTTCTGGAGAGGTTCTGGAGAGGTTCTGGCGAGGTTCTGGAGAGGTTCTGTAGAGGTTCTGTAGAGGTTCTGGAGCAGTTCTGGAGAGGTTCTGTACTGGGTGTCTTTGGACCTTTTCACACTGGTCAGAAAACACACAATCACACGTTTACTGGTTGTAACGCCTCACATGGTTCTGGTACTGATGGCACCTCAGGGACAGAAAGGTTCTGCTGACTGGGCTCAGATTTTATTTATAAAGCACCAAATTACAACAAATGTGTTCGCTTCAAAGATAAAGTCCAATTAATTCAATTCCAATTAGTCCCGTTCATACAGAACCAATTAAGTAGAAGTTAAGTGAACAGGTGGGTTCACCATCTGGCCCGGATGCCTCCTGAGAGGAGGCCCTGGATCAGAACCAGAACCCACTGGAGGGATCATACATCCCATCTGACCCGGGAAAGCCTCGGGACCCCCAGGAGGAGCTGGAGAGGGATGGATGGGTTTCCCTGCTGGACCCGTTGGTTCTGAGACCTCAGATAAGAGGAAGATGATGGATGGACCTACATATATCGTATATCTCCACATATATAATGTATTTACATCTATATGTAAATGGGTGGATATTTAATATTCTTACAGATATTTAATATTCTTTCAGATATTTAGTATTTTTACAGATATTTAATATTCTTACAGATATTTAATATTCTTACAGATATTTAATATTTGAACAGATATTTAGTATTTTTACATATATTTAGTATTTTTACAGATATTTAATATTCTTACAGATATTTAATATTCTTACAGATATTTAATATTTTTACAGATATTTAGTATTTGAACAGATATTTAGTATTTTTACAGATATTTAATATTTTTACAGATATTTAATATTCTTACAGATATTTAATATTCTTACAGATATTTAGTATTTTTACAGATATTTAATATTTTTACAGATATTTAATATTTTTACAGATATTTAATATTCTTTCAGATATTTAATATTCTTACAGATATTTAGTATTTGAACAGATATTTAGTATTTTTACAGATATTTAGTATTTGAACAGATATTTAATATTCTTACAGATATTTAATATTCTTTCAGATATTTAATATTCTTACAGATATTTAATATTTTTACAGATATTTAATATTCTTTCAGATATTTAATATTCTTACAGATATTTAGTATTTGAACAGATATTTAGTATTTTTACAGATATTTAGTATTTGAACAGATATTTAATATTCTTACAGATATTTAATATTCTTACAGATATTTAATATTCTTACAGATATTTAATATTTTTACAGATATTTAATATTCTTACAGATATTTAGTATTTTTACAGATATTTAATATTCTTACAGATATTTAATATTTTTACAGATATTTAGTATTTTTTCAGATATTTAATATTTTTTCAGATATTTAATATTTTTTCAGATATTTAGTATTTGAACAGATATTTAATATTCTTACAGATATTTAATATTCTTACAGATATTTAATATTTTTACAGATATTTAATATTCTTACAGATATTTAGTATTTTTACAGATATTTAATATTCTTACAGATATTTAATATTTTTACAGATATTTAGTATTTTTTCAGATATTTAATATTTTTTCAGATATTTAATATTTTTTCAGATATTTAGTATTTGAACAGATATTTAATATTCTTACAGATATTTAATATTCTTTCAGATATTTAATATTCTTACAGATATTTAATATTTTTACAGATATTTAATATTCTTTCAGATATTTAATATTCTTACAGATATTTAGTATTTGAACAGATATTTAGTATTTTTACAGATATTTAGTATTTGAACAGATATTTAATATTCTTACAGATATTTAATATTCTTACAGATATTTAATATTCTTACAGATATTTAATATTTTTACAGATATTTAATATTCTTACAGATATTTAGTATTTTTACAGATATTTAATATTCTTACAGATATTTAATATTTTTACAGATATTTAGTATTTTTTCAGATATTTAATATTTTTTCAGATATTTAATATTTTTTCAGATATTTAATATTCTTACAGATATTTAATATTCTTACAGATATTTAATATTCTTACAGATATTTAATATTTTTACAGATATTTAATATTCTTACAGATATTTAGTATTTTTACAGATATTTAATATTCTTACAGATATTTAGTATTTGAACAGATATTTAATATTCTTACAGATATTTAGTATTCTTACAGATATTTAGTATTTTTACAGACACACGGTGAGGTTAACTCGCTTTAGAACTACACAGAACACACATCACTGCTCATTACAGCTGACTGTCAGCTGTCTGCTCATCTGTTTCCATGGTGACACCCTCTGACCCCGCCCCCCTCCTCCAGCGCAGCACCATCAGTAGGACGGCAGCAACTAGCAGGATGGCGGGAACAGAGAGGGCGTGGACTCTGTGTGAGTGTGAGGACTCCGCCTTCCACCTGACGTCCAGTCGGTTGTCCAGGCTCAGGTGAGACGCCGTGCAGGTGTACACGGGTTTCCCCCGCAGCTCCTCTTCGTCGATCATCAGCGTCTTCCTCACCTGGTAGAGGCCATTCCCGTTGGGCAGCACCACCCCACCGCTCAGTTGGTCTGCGCCCACTGGCTCGCCGTCTCGCTGCAGCGTCAGCTTGATGTGGCGAGGGTAAAAGTCTGTAGCCAGACAGGTGAGCTTAGCCCCGCCCACCACCTGCTTTGTGATGAGGCGGACTCGGGGGCGAACGCGACGCATCACGACCTGTTTCTCGCTGTCCAACAGGTGTCGCAAAGTCCGGGCACAGAATGGCAGGTAGATGTTGGCGTAGAGCGTCTGGACGTACGTCTGCCTCATGGCGTCCCAGTGGAACTGCCAGCTGCCGGCGGCGTAGGTGAAGTGCGTCATGCTGCCAGCTGCCGGCGGCGGCGTAGGTGAAGTGCGTCATGCTGCCAGCTGCCGGCGGCGGCGTAGGTGAAGTGCGTCATGTTGTACTGCAGGCTGTCGGCGTCCTGCCCGTTGGCAGCATCTCTGAACATGATGAACGCCGGCTGGCCGTCAGCCAGCACCTCACAGCCGGTGATTCGCTGCTGAACGTGGACACCTGCGGCCGTCAGGTTCATCTGGTCTTTGGCCAGGTTCAGCCTCTTCCTCATGTTGGAGAACATTTCCTGCAGTATAAACACGCCCTCCTGGCTCACACCAAGCTCCGCCCCCTTCTCCCCTACACTGCCAACCCGTGTCAGCATGTTGATCTGAGAGTCATAGTAACCCACCTGGATGTCATCCAGCATCACAACCGCTGTGAACTCTGGGAAGTGGGTCGGTCCTGAGATGTAGGAGGCCAATACCCACAGCGAGTGTCGCCCCGAGCCTGGCAGGAGCAAAGAATTATGGGTAAGCACGATTGTGTTTATGTCAGCATGAATGAGACCTGGTTGTTCTGTCTGTGGAGGACACCATGAGGGACAGAAACTGCCGTTTCCAGCAGGATTCCAGTACCTGAACTCATCACCGGGTCCACGAGCAGAGCGCCCACCACGAACTGGATAATAAACATATTGATTAATAAGCTGATCGAAGCTGATCGTCTGTTTTCCTCTGTTTCCTTCTTATGACTCTGTTTTACTTTCACTTTATTTTCCGGCTGGAGAACCAATCAGCATCCTGCACAGGGTGTCTCTGGGCAGAGTTCCAGCCAATCAAAAAGGTTTTATTTACAGGTGACAGGTGTGTGTATATGGAGGGAGTGGATGTTTCAACAGAAGGAGTCACATCACATCTTTCTTCTTCTACCAGTTTCCACCCAGATTGATGAGCAGCTCTTCTCTGATTGGATGTTGAGAACAGACACACTGAACTTTAGCAGTTTTACTCCCCAATGCTGCTGGTATTTATTATCATTCTTTGTAGTATTCTAATTTAACTGTGTTTTTATTGTCTTAGTAGTTATTTAACTTACATTTTAGTGGGAAAGAACCTAATTTTACTTCCAAACCCTCAATTAACTGGTTTTACTGCAGTCAATCCCCCCCCCATATGAATCTGTTCCTCCAGTCAGAAACACTCCAGCTATATATATAGATACAGATAGTTACTCTATTGATCCCAGAGGGAAACAGGTTAGCAGTTAGCTGTAAGTTAGCAGTTAGCTGTAAGTTAGCAGTGAGCTGTAAGTTAGCAGTGAGCTGTAAGTTAACAGTTAGCTGTAAGTTAGCAGTTAGCTGTGAGTTAGCATGTAGCTGTAAGTTAACAGTTAGCTGTAAGTTAGCAGTTAGCTGTAAGTTAGCAGTTAGCTGTAAGTTAGCAGTTAGCTATAAGTTAGCAGTTAGCTGCAAGTTGGCAGTTAGCTGTAAGTTAGCAGTTAGCCGTGAGTAAACAGTTAGCTGTAAGTTAGCAGTTAGCTGTAAGTTAGCATGTAGATCTAAGTTAGCAGTTAGCTCTAAATTAGCAGTGTGTTAGCAGTTAGCTGAAAGTTAGCAGTTAGCTGTAAGTTAGCATGTAGATGTAAGTTAGCAGTTAGCTCTAAATTAGCAGTGTGTTAGCAGTTAGCTGAAAGTTAGCAGCAGATGCTAGCAAACAATGCTTTCTCATCAACAGTAAGAAGGAGTTTTACAGCTGCTGGTGGCTTCAGACGCCCTGATAAATGCTCCCAGAAGCAGGAAGAAGCGGTTTTACACAATATGTCTCCTTTAAAGTAAAGAACAGCAGCTGAGCCTGTTCAGATCCACACAGTTCTGATTCTGTTTGATGTCTGTCTGAATGTGTCAAAGAGCAGAAGAAGCGACTCAGTTCTGCTGCTCTGTGGGCTTTATTGAGGCCTCAGATACAGAACCAGGATTCAGACCTGACCCAGTCTGGCTGCAGCCATGTGCTGACCTTTGTCCTGCTTTCTGCCAGAATGAGGAACCCGAGCCGGGGTGGGGGGGGCTGTCGAGCTCAGCTGTAACATGACGACTGTGGATGTGCAGGACGTGTCTCAGCTTCTGCAGAACACAACCAATACACCCGGTTCAACCCGGTTCACCCAGTCTGGCCCAGTTTACACACTTCATCCTGTTTGCCTTCACACATGATAAAGAACCTCTTTGTAGGTTCTGTTTTCTCAGAACTTTCAGAACCATCCTCAGAAACAGAACTTCACCTCAGTTAGACAGCTTAATCAGCCAGAACATTAAAACCAGCTGCACGGCACCCGGTTCTGCTGGTGCTGCTAACACAGTTCTGACTCAGGAGGACATTGATCCCGGACAGCCGGACCGTCCTGGAGTTTCTGGCACCGGGAACCACTGGGATCCTGCAGAGTGAGGCCTCTTTGGATGATGTTCAGCACATTGCCTGGATGTGAGATCGGGTTTGGATCAGGTTTGGATCAGAGTTTGGATCAGGTTTGGATCAGAGTTTGGATCAGATTTGGATCAGGTTTGGATCAGGTTTGGATCAGTTTTGGATCAGTTTTGGATCAGAGTTTGGATCAGGTTTGGATCAGGTTTGGATCAGGTTTGGATCAGAGTTTGGATCAGAGTTTGGATCAGAGTTTGGATCAGAGTTTGGATCAGGTTTGGATCAGGTTTGGATCATAGTTTGGATCAGAGTTTGGATCAGAGTTTGGATCAGATTTGGATCAGGTTTGGATCAGGTTTGGAACAGGTTTGGATCAGAGTTTGGATCAGAGTTTGGATCAGGTTTGGATCAGGTTTGGATCAGAGTTTGGATCAGAGTTTGGATCAGAGTTTGGATCAGGTTTGGATCAGAGTCTGGATCAGGTTTGGATCAGGTTTGGATCATAGTTTGGATCAGAGTTTGGATCAGGTTTGGATCAGGTTTGGAACAGGTTTGGATCAGGTTTGGATCAGAGTTTGGATCAAGTTTGGATCAAGTTTGGATCAGGTTTGGATCAGAGTTTGGATCAGGTTTGGATCAGAGTTTGGATCAGGTTTGGATCAGGTTTGGATCAGAGTTTGGATCAGAGTTTGGATCAGGTTTGGATCAGGTTTGGATCAGAGTTTGGATCAGGTTTGGATCAGGTTTGGATCAGAGTTTGGATCAGGTTTGGATCAGGTTTGGATCAGGTTTGGATCATAGTTTGGATCAGAGTTTGGATCAGAGTTTGGATCAGGTTTGGATCCGGTTTGGATCAGAGTTTGGATCAGGTTTGGATCAGGTTTGGATCAGGTTTGGATCAGAGTTTGGATCAGGTTTGGATCAGAGTTTGGATCAGAGTTTGGATAAGGTTTGGATCAGGTTTGGATCAGGTATGGATCAGAGTTTGGATCAGGTTTGGATCAGGTTTGGATCATAGTTTGGATCAGGTTTGGATCATAGTTTGGATCAGGTTTGGATCATAGTTTGGATCAGAGTTTGGATCAGGTTTGGATCAGAGTTTGGATCAGGTTTGGATCATAGTTTGGATCAGGTTTGGATCAGAGTTTGGATCATAGTTTGGATCAGGTTTGGATCAGAGTTTGGATCAGGTTTGGATCAGGTTTGGATCAGAGTTTGGATCAGGTTTGGATCAGGTTTGGATCAGGTTTGGATCAGGTTTGGATCAGAGTTTGGATCAGAGTTTGGATCAGGTTTGGATCAGGTTTGGATCAGGTTTGGATCAGAGTTTGGATCAGGTTTGGATCAGAGTTTGGATCAGAGTTTGGATCAGGTTTGGATCAGGTTTGGATCAGGTTTGGATCAGGTTTGGATCATAGTTTGGATCAGGTTTGGATCAGAGTTTGGATCAGGTTTGGATCAGAGTTTGGATCAGAGTTTGGATCAGGTTTGGATCAGGTTTGGATCAGGTTTGGATCAGAGTTTGGATCAGAGTTTGGATCAGGTTTGGATCAGGTTTGGATCAGGTTTGGATCAGGTTTGGATCAGAGTTTGGATCAGAGTTTGGATCAGGTTTGGATCAGGTTTGGATCAGAGTTTGGATCAGGTTTGGATCAGGTTTGGATCAGAGTTTGGATCAGAGTTTGGATCAGGTTTGGATCAGGTTTGGATCAGCTTTGGATCAGAGTTTGGATCAGGTTTGGATCAGGTTTGGATCAGGGTTTGGATCAGGGTTTGGATCAGAGTTTGGATCAGGTTTGGATCAGAGTTTGGATCAGAGTTTGGATCAGGTTTGGATCAGGTTTGGATCAGAGTTTGGATCAGAGTTTGGATCAGGTTTGGATCAGGTTTGGATCAGAGTTTGGATCAGGTTTGGATCAGAGTTTGGATCAGAGTTTGGATCAGAGTTTGGATCAGGTTTGGATCAGGTTTGGATCAGAGTTTGGATCAGGTTTGGATCAGGTTTGGATCAGGTTTGGATCAGAGTTTGGATCAGGTTTGGATCAGGTTTGGATCAGAGTTTGGATCAGGTTTGGATCAGAGTTTGGATCAGGTTTGGATCAGAGTTTGGATCAGGTTTGGATCAGAGTTTGGATCAGAGTTTGGATCAGAGTTTGGATCAGGTTTGGATCAGGTTTGGATCAGGTTTGGATCAGAGTTTGGATCAGAGTTTGGATCAGAGTTTGGATCAGGTTTGGATCAGAGTTTGGATCAGGTTTGGATCAGAGTTTGGATCAGAGTTTGGATCAGGTTTGGATCAGGTTTGGATCAGAGTTTGGATCAGGTTTGGATCAGGTTTGGATCAGAGTTTGGATCAGAGTTTGGATCAGGTTTGGATCAGGTTTGGATCATAGTTTGGATCATAGTTTGGATCAGGTTTGGATCAGAGTTTGGATCAGGTTTGGATCAGGTTTGGATCAGAGTTTGGATCAGGTTTGGATCATAGTTTGGATCAGGTTTGGATCAGAGTTTGGATCAGGTTTGGATCAGGTTTGGATCAGGTTTGGATCAGAGTTTGGATCAGGTTTGGATCAGGTTTGGATCAGAGTTTGGATCAGGTTTGGATCAGAGTTTGGATCAGGTTTGGATCAGAGTTTGGATCAGAGTTTGGATCAGGTTTGGATCAGGTTTGGATCAGGTTTGGATCAGGTTTGGATCAGAGTTTGGATCAGAGTTTGGATCAGGTTTGGATCAGGTTTGGATCAGAGTTTGGATCAGGTTTGGATCAGAGTTTGGATCAGAGTTTGGATCAGGTTTGGATCAGGTTTGGATCAGAGTTTGGATCAGGTTTGGATCAGGTTTGGATCAGAGTTTGGATCAGAGTTTGGATCAGGTTTGGATCAGGTTTGGATCAGGTTTGGATCAGAGTTTGGATCAGAGTTTGGATCAGAGTTTGGATCAGGTTTGGATCAGAGTTTGGATCAGAGTTTGGATCAGGTTTGGATCAGGGTTTGGATCAGAGTTTGGATCAGGTTTGGATCAGAGTTTGGATCAGAGTTTGGATCAGGTTTGGATCAGGTTTGGATCAGGTTTGGATCAGAGTTTGGATCAGGTTTGGATCAGAGTTTGGATCAGAGTTTGGATCAGGTTTGGATCAGGTTTGGATCAGGTTTGGATCAGGTTTGGATCATAGTTTGGATCAGGTTTGGATCAGGTTTGGATCAGAGTTTGGATCAGAGTTTGGATCAGGTTTGGATCAGAGTTTGGATCAGGTTTGGATCAGGTTTGGATCAGGTTTGGATCAGAGTTTGGATCAGGTTTTGGATCAGGTTTGGATCAGAGTTTGGATCAGAGTTTGGATCAGGTTTGGATCAGAGTTTGGATCAGGTTTGGATCAGGTTTGGATCAGAGTTTGGATCAGGTTTTGGATCAGGTTTGGATCAGGTTTGGATCAGGTTTGGATCAGGTTTGGATCAGAGTTCTGATCAGGTTTGGATCAGGTTTGGATCAGAGTTTGGATCAGAGTTTGGATCAGGTTTGGATCAGGTTTGGATCAGGTTTGGATCATAGTTTGGATCATAGTTTGGATCAGGTTTGGATCAGAGTTTGGATCAGGTTTGGATCAGGTTTGGATCAGAGTTTGGATCAGGTTTGGATCATAGTTTGGATCAGGTTTGGATCAGAGTTTGGATCAGGTTTGGATCAGGTTTGGATCAGGTTTGGATCATAGTTTGGATCAGGTTTGGATCAGGTTTGGATCATAGTTTGGATCAGGTTTGGATCAGAGTTTGGATCAGAGTTTGGATTAGGTTTGGATCAGGTTTGGATCAGAGTTTGGATCAGAGTTTGGATCAGGTTTGGATCAGGTTTGGATCAGGTTTGGATCAGAGTTTGGATCAGAGTTTGGATCAGGTTTGGATCAGAGTTTGGATCAGATTTGGATCAGGTTTGGATCAGGTTTGGATCAGGTTTGGATCAGGTTTGGATCAGGTTTGGATCATAGTTTGGATCAGGTTTGGATCAGAGTTTGGATCAGAGTTTGGATCAGGTTTGGATCAGAGTTTGGATCAGAGTTTGGATCAGGTTTGGATCAGGTTTGGATCAGAGTTTGGATCAGGTTTGGATCAGAGTTTGGATCAGGTTTGGATCAGAGTTTGGATCAGAGTTTGGATCAGGTTTGGATCAGGTTTGGATCAGGTTTGGATCAGGTTTGGATCAGAGTTTGGATCAGAGTTTGGATCAGGTTTAGATCAGGTTTGGATCAGAGTTTGGATCAGGTTTGGATCAGAGTTTGGATCAGAGTTTGGATCAGGTTTGGATCAGGTTTGGATCAGAGTTTGGATCAGGTTTGGATCAGGTTTGGATCAGAGTTTGGATCAGAGTTTGGATCAGGTTTGGATCAGAGTTTGGATCAGGTTTGGATCAGGTTTGGATCAGGTTTGGATCAGAGTTTGGATCAGGTTTTGGATCAGAGTTTGGATCAGAGTTTGGATCAGGTTTGGATCAGAGTTTGGATCAGGTTTGGATCAGGTTTGGATCAGAGTTTGGATCAGGTTTTGGATCAGGTTTGGATCAGGTTTGGATCAGGTTTGGATCAGAGTTTGGATCAGGTTTGGATCAGGTTTGGATCAGAGTTTGGATCAGAGTTTGGATCAGGTTTGGATCAGGTTTGGATCAGGTTTGGATCATAGTTTGGATCATAGTTTGGATCAGGTTTGGATCAGAGTTTGGATCAGGTTTGGATCAGGTTTGGATCAGGTTTGGATCAGGTTTGGATCATAGTTTGGATCATAGTTTGGATCAGGTTTGGATCAGAGTTTGGATCAGGTTTGGATCAGGTTTGGATCAGAGTTTGGATCAGGTTTGGATCATAGTTTGGATCAGGTTTGGATCAGAGTTTGGATCAGGTTTGGATCAGGTTTGGATCAGGTTTGGATCAGAGTTTGGATCAGAGTTTGGATCAGGTTTGGATCAGGTTTGGATCAGGTTTGGATCATAGTTTGGATCAGGTTTGGATCAGAGTTTGGATCAGGTTTGGATCAGAGTTTGGATCAGAGTTTGGATCAGGTTTGGATCAGGTTTGGATCAGGTTTGGATCAGAGTTTGGATCAGAGTTTGGATCAGGTTTGGATCAGGTTTGGATCAGGTTTGGATCAGAGTTTGGATCAGAGTTTGGATCAGGTTTGGATCAGAGTTTGGATCAGAGTTTGGATCAGGTTTGGATCAGGTTTGGATCAGAGTTTGGATCAGAGTTTGGATCAGGTTTGGATCAGGTTTGGATCAGAGTTTGGATCAGGTTTGGATCAGGTTTGGATCAGGGTTTGGATCAGGGTTTGGATCAGAGTTTGGATCAGGTTTTGATCAGAGTTTGGATCAGAGTTTGGATCAGGTTTGGATCAGGTTTGGATCAGAGTTTGGATCAGAGTTTGGATCAGGTTTGGATCAGGTTTGGATCAGAGTTTGGATCAGGTTTGGATCAGAGTTTGGATCAGAGTTTGGATCAGGTTTGGATCAGGTTTGGATCAGGTTTGGATCAGAGTTTGGATCAGGTTTGGATCAGGTTTGGATCAGGTTTGGATCAGAGTTTGGATCAGGTTTTGATCAGGTTTGGATCAGAGTTTGGATCAGGTTTGGATCAGAGTTTGGATCAGGTTTGGATCAGAGTTTGGATCAGGTTTGGATCAGAGTTTGGATCAGAGTTTGGATCAGAGTTTGGATCAGGTTTGGATCAGGTTTGGATCAGGTTTGGATCAGAGTTTGGATCAGAGTTTGGATCAGGTTTGGATCAGGTTTGGATCAGAGTTTGGATCAGGTTTGGATCAGAGTTTGGATCAGAGTTTGGATCAGGTTTGGATCAGGTTTGGATCAGAGTTTGGATCAGGTTTGGATCAGGTTTGGATCAGAGTTTGGATCAGAGTTTGGATCAGGTTTGGATCAGGTTTGGATCAGGTTTGGATCATAGTTTGGATCATAGTTTGGATCAGGTTTGGATCAGAGTTTGGATCAGGTTTGGATCAGGTTTGGATCAGAGTTTGGATCAGGTTTGGATCATAGTTTGGATCAGGTTTGGATCAGAGTTTGGATCAGGTTTGGATCAGGTTTGGATCAGAGTTTGGATCAGGTTTGGATCAGGTTTGGATCAGAGTTTGGATCAGGTTTGGATCAGAGTTTGGATCAGGTTTGGATCAGAGTTTGGATCAGGTTTGGATCAGAGTTTGGATCAGAGTTTGGATCAGGTTTGGATCAGGTTTGGATCAGGTTTGGATCAGGTTTGGATCAGAGTTTGGATCAGAGTTTGGATCAGAGTTTGGATCAGGTTTGGATCAGGTTTGGATCAGGTTTGGATCAGAGTTTGGATCAGAGTTTGGATCAGGTTTGGATCAGGTTTGGATCAGAGTTTGGATCAGGTTTGGATCAGAGTTTGGATCAGGTTTGGATCAGGTTTGGATCAGAGTTTGGATCAGGTTTGGATCAGGTTTGGATCAGAGTTTGGATCAGGTTTGGATCAGAGTTTGGATCAGGTTTGGATCAGAGTTTGGATCAGGTTTGGATCAGAGTTTGGATCAGAGTTTGGATCAGGTTTGGATCAGGTTTGGATCAGGTTTGGATCAGGTTTGGATCAGAGTTTGGATCAGAGTTTGGATCAGAGTTTGGATCAGGTTTGGATCAGGTTTGGATCAGGTTTGGATCAGAGTTTGGATCAGAGTTTGGATCAGGTTTGGATCAGGTTTGGATCAGAGTTTGGATCAGGTTTGGATCAGAGTTTGGATCAGAGTTTGGATCAGGTTTGGATCAGGTTTGGATCAGAGTTTGGATCAGGTTTGGATCAGGTTTGGATCAGAGTTTGGATCAGAGTTTGGATCAGGTTTGGATCAGGTTTGGATCAGGTTTGGATCAGGTTTGGATCAGAGTTTGGATCAGAGTTTGGATCAGAGTTTGGATCAGGTTTGGATCAGAGTTTGGATCAGAGTTTGGATCAGGTTTGGATCAGGGTTTGGATCAGAGTTTGGATCAGGTTTGGATCAGAGTTTGGATCAGAGTTTGGATCAGGTTTGGATCAGGTTTGGATCAGGTTTGGATCAGAGTTTGGATCAGGTTTGGATCAGAGTTTGGATCAGAGTTTGGATCAGGTTTGGATCAGAGTTTGGATCAGAGTTTGGATCAGGTTTGGATCAGGTTTGGATCAGGTTTGGATCAGGTTTGGATCAGAGTTTGGATCAGGTTTGGATCAGAGTTTGGATCAGGTTTGGATCAGGTTTGGATCAGGTTTGGATCAGAGTTTGGATCAGGTTTTGGATCAGGTTTGGATCAGAGTTTGGATCAGAGTTTGGATCAGGTTTGGATCAGAGTTTGGATCAGGTTTGGATCAGGTTTGGATCAGAGTTTGGATCAGGTTTTGGATCAGGTTTGGATCAGGTTTGGATCAGGTTTGGATCAGGTTTGGATCAGAGTTTGGATCAGGTTTGGATCAGGTTTGGATCAGAGTTTGGATCAGAGTTTGGATCAGGTTTGGATCAGGTTTGGATCAGGTTTGGATCATAGTTTGGATCATAGTTTGGATCAGGTTTGGATCAGAGTTTGGATCAGGTTTGGATCAGGTTTGGATCAGAGTTTGGATCAGGTTTGGATCATAGTTTGGATCAGGTTTGGATCAGAGTTTGGATCAGGTTTGGATCAGGTTTGGATCAGGTTTGGATCAGAGTTTGGATCAGGTTTGGATCAGGTTTGGATCAGGTTTGGATCATAGTTTGGATCAGGTTTGGATCAGAGTTTGGATCAGAGTTTGGATTAGGTTTGGATCAGGTTTGGATCAGAGTTTGGATCAGAGTTTGGATCAGGTTTGGATCAGGTTTGGATCAGGTTTGGATCAGAGTTTGGATCAGAGTTTGGATCAGGTTTGGATCAGAGTTTGGATCAGGTTTGGATCAGAGTTTGGATCAGAGTTTGGATCAGGTTTGGATCAGGTTTGGATCAGGTTTGGATCAGGTTTGGATCAGAGTTTGGATCAGAGTTTGGATCAGGTTTGGATCAGGTTTGGATCAGAGTTTGGATCAGGTTTGGATCAGAGTTTGGATCAGAGTTTGGATCAGGTTTGGATCAGGTTTGGATCAGAGTTTGGATCAGGTTTGGATCAGGTTTGGATCAGAGTTTGGATCAGAGTTTGGATCAGGTTTGGATCAGGTTTGGATCAGGTTTGGATCAGAGTTTGGATCAGAGTTTGGATCAGAGTTTGGATCAGGTTTGGATCAGAGTTTGGATCAGAGTTTGGATCAGGTTTGGATCAGGGTTTGGATCAGAGTTTGGATCAGGTTTGGATCAGAGTTTGGATCAGAGTTTGGATCAGGTTTGGATCAGGTTTGGATCAGGTTTGGATCAGAGTTTGGATCAGGTTTGGATCAGAGTTTGGATCAGAGTTTGGATCAGGTTTGGATCAGGTTTGGATCAGGTTTGGATCATAGTTTGGATCAGGTTTGGATCAGGTTTGGATCAGAGTTTGGATCAGAGTTTGGATCAGGTTTGGATCAGAGTTTGGATCAGGTTTGGATCAGGTTTGGATCAGGTTTGGATCAGAGTTTGGATCAGGTTTTGGATCAGGTTTGGATCAGAGTTTGGATCAGAGTTTGGATCAGGTTTGGATCAGAGTTTGGATCAGGTTTGGATCAGGTTTGGATCAGAGTTTGGATCAGGTTTTGGATCAGGTTTGGATCAGGTTTGGATCAGGTTTGGATCAGGTTTGGATCAGAGTTTGGATCAGGTTTGGATCAGGTTTGGATCAGAGTTTGGATCAGAGTTTGGATCAGGTTTGGATCAGGTTTGGATCAGGTTTGGATCATAGTTTGGATCATAGTTTGGATCAGGTTTGGATCAGAGTTTGGATCAGGTTTGGATCAGGTTTGGATCAGAGTTTGGATCAGGTTTGGATCATAGTTTGGATCAGGTTTGGATCAGAGTTTGGATCAGGTTTGGATCAGGTTTGGATCAGGTTTGGATCAGAGTTTGGATCAGGTTTGGATCAGGTTTGGATCAGGTTTGGATCATAGTTTGGATCAGGTTTGGATCAGAGTTTGGATCAGAGTTTGGATTAGGTTTGGATCAGGTTTGGATCAGAGTTTGGATCAGAGTTTGGATCAGGTTTGGATCAGGTTTGGATCAGGTTTGGATCAGAGTTTGGATCAGAGTTTGGATCAGGTTTGGATCAGAGTTTGGATCAGATTTGGATCAGGTTTGGATCAGGTTTGGATCAGGTTTGGATCATAGTTTGGATCAGGTTTGGATCAGAGTTTGGATCAGAGTTTGGATCAGGTTTGGATCAGAGTTTGGATCAGAGTTTGGATCAGGTTTGGATCAGGTTTGGATCAGGTTTGGATCAGGTTTGGATCAGAGTTTGGATCAGAGTTTGGATCAGGTTTGGATCAGGTTTGGATCAGAGTTTGGATCAGGTTTGGATCAGAGTTTGGATCAGGTTTGGATCAGAGTTTGGATCAGAGTTTGGATCAGGTTTGGATCAGGTTTGGATCAGGTTTGGATCAGGTTTGGATCAGAGTTTGGATCAGAGTTTGGATCAGGTTTGGATCAGGTTTGGATCAGAGTTTGGATCAGGTTTGGATCAGAGTTTGGATCAGAGTTTGGATCAGGTTTGGATCAGGTTTGGATCAGAGTTTGGATCAGGTTTGGATCAGGTTTGGATCAGAGTTTGGATCAGAGTTTGGATCAGGTTTGGATCAGAGTTTGGATCAGGTTTGGATCAGGTTTGGATCAGGTTTGGATCAGAGTTTGGATCAGGTTTTGGATCAGGTTTGGATCAGAGTTTGGATCAGAGTTTGGATCAGGTTTGGATCAGAGTTTGGATCAGGTTTGGATCAGGTTTGGATCAGAGTTTGGATCAGGTTTTGGATCAGGTTTGGATCAGGTTTGGATCAGGTTTGGATCAGGTTTGGATCAGAGTTTGGATCAGGTTTGGATCAGGTTTGGATCAGAGTTTGGATCAGAGTTTGGATCAGGTTTGGATCAGGTTTGGATCAGGTTTGGATCATAGTTTGGATCATAGTTTGGATCAGGTTTGGATCAGAGTTTGGATCAGGTTTGGATCAGGTTTGGATCAGAGTTTGGATCAGGTTTGGATCATAGTTTGGATCAGGTTTGGATCAGAGTTTGGATCAGGTTTGGATCAGAGTTTGGATCAGGTTTGGATCAGAGTTTGGATCAGAGTTTGGATCAGGTTTGGATCAGGTTTGGATCAGGTTTGGATCAGGTTTGGATCAGAGTTTGGATCAGAGTTTGGATCAGGTTTGGATCAGGTTTGGATCAGAGTTTGGATCAGGTTTGGATCAGAGTTTGGATCAGGTTTGGATCAGGTTTGGATCAGAGTTTGGATCAGGTTTGGATCAGGTTTGGATCAGAGTTTGGATCAGAGTTTGGATCAGGTTTGGATCAGGTTTGGATCAGGTTTGGATCATAGTTTGGATCATAGTTTGGATCAGGTTTGGATCAGAGTTTGGATCAGGTTTGGATCAGGTTTGGATCAGAGTTTGGATCAGGTTTGGATCATAGTTTGGATCAGGTTTGGATCAGAGTTTGGATCAGGTTTGGATCAGGTTTGGATCAGGTTTGGATCAGAGTTTGGATCAGGTTTGGATCAGGTTTGGATCAGAGTTTGGATCAGGTTTGGATCAGAGTTTGGATCAGGTTTGGATCAGAGTTTGGATCAGGTTTGGATCAGAGTTTGGATCAGAGTTTGGATCAGGTTTGGATCAGGTTTGGATCAGGTTTGGATCAGGTTTGGATCAGAGTTTGGATCAGAGTTTGGATCAGGTTTGGATCAGGTTTGGATCAGAGTTTGGATCAGGTTTGGATCAGAGTTTGGATCAGAGTTTGGATCAGGTTTGGATCAGGTTTGGATCAGAGTTTGGATCAGGTTTGGATCAGAGTTTGGATCAGAGTTTGGATCAGGTTTGGATCAGGTTTGGATCAGGTTTGGATCAGAGTTTGGATCAGAGTTTGGATCAGAGTTTGGATCAGAGTTTGGATCAGAGTTTGGATCAGGTTTGGATCAGGGTTTGGATCAGAGTTTGGATCAGGTTTGGATCAGAGTTTGGATCAGAGTTTGGATCAGGTTTGGATCAGGTTTGGATCAGGTTTGGATCAGAGTTTGGATCAGGTTTGGATCAGAGTTTGGATCAGAGTTTGGATCAGGTTTGGATCAGGTTTGGATCAGGTTTGGATCAGGTTTGGATCATAGTTTGGATCAGGTTTGGATCAGAGTTTGGATCAGGTTTGGATCAGAGTTTGGATCAGAGTTTGGATCAGGTTTGGATCAGAGTTTGGATCAGGTTTGGATCAGGTTTGGATCAGGTTTGGATCAGAGTTTGGATCAGGTTTTGGATCAGGTTTGGATCAGAGTTTGGATCAGGTTTGGATCAGAGTTTGGATCAGAGTTTGGATCAGGTTTGGATCAGGTTTGGATCAGGTTTGGATCAGAGTTTGGATCAGAGTTTGGATCAGGTTTGGATCAGAGTTTGGATCAGATTTGGATCAGGTTTGGATCAGGTTTGGATCAGGTTTGGATCAGGTTTGGATCAGGTTTGGATCATAGTTTGGATCAGGTTTGGATCAGAGTTTGGATCAGAGTTTGGATCAGAGTTTGGATCAGGTTTGGATCAGAGTTTGGATCAGGTTTGGATCAGGTTTGGATCAGAGTTTGGATCAGGTTTGGATCAGAGTTTGGATCAGAGTTTGGATCAGAGTTTGGATCAGAGTTTGGATCAGGTTTGGATCAGAGTTTGGATCAGGTTTGGATCAGAGTTTGGATCAGGTTTGGATCAGAGTTTGGATCAGAGTTTGGATCAGAGTTTGGATCAGGTTTTGGATCAGGTTTGGATCAGAGTTTGGATCAGGTTTGGATCAGAGTTTGGATCAGGTTTGGATCAGGTTTGGATCAGAGTTTGGATCAGGTTTGGATCAGGTTTGGATCAGAGTTTGGATCAGGTTTGGATCATAGTTTGGATCAGGTTTGGATCAGAGTTTGGATCAGGTTTGGATCAGGTTTGGATCAGAGTTTGGATCAGGTTTGGATCAGGTTTGGATCAGAGTTTGGATCAGGTTTGGATCAGAGTTTGGATCAGGTTTGGATCAGGTTTGGATCATAGTTTGGATCATAGTTTGGATCAGGTTTGAATCGGGTTTGGATCATAGTTTGGATCAGAGTTTGGATCAGGTTTGGATCAGAGTTTGGATCAGGTTTGGATCAGGTTTGGATCAGGTTTGGATCAGAGTTTGGATCAGGTTTGGATCAGGTTTGGATCAGGTTTGGATCAGAGTTTGGATCAGAGTTTGGATCAGGTTTGGATCAGGTTTGGATCAGGTTTGGATCAGGTTTGGATCAGAGTTTGGATCAGAGTTTGGATCAGGTTTGGATCAGGTTTGGATCAGGTTTGGATCAGGTTTGGATCAGAGTTTGGATCAGAGTTTGGATCAGGTTTGGATCAGGTTTGGATCAGGTTTGGATCAGAGTTTGGATCAGGTTTGGATCAGGTTTGGATCAGGTTTGGATCAGGTTTGGATCAGGAACATTTGTCCTGCAGAGTCAGGGGATTCGGTGCCGGTTCTGATTGTTTCTGGACAGAAACCCTAACCCTTTGGACACTTGGAGGTCAGGGAAATGAGTTTGAGCTGCTGGCCGTGTTGTTGTGGTGGTGTGACAGCTGCAGAGGTAGTAAACAACCGGTCAGATTACAGCTCTGAGGTTTGAACTTGGACCTAAATGTAAAACCAGAACCCGACCCGGTTCCAGTAACTCACTGATTCTGTTGGTTAAAACGGGTTCCGTCTGAAAACGCCCACATGAAGGAGGAAGATGCTTTCCAGCCTAACTGAGAATAAAAATAATCTGTTTCCAGAAATTGTTCCAGCTTTCTAAGAAGAGGAAACTGAAGACGAGGCTGAAGCTCAGAGTTCGCTGAAGTAAAAATAAGATCCACCTGTGGGGCTCTGGAACATCTAAATGTGTCCTGGTGATAAAGACACGTTTAGATCTGCTCCTGTCAGAGCTGAACTGGAAACTTTACAAAGCCTCTGTTTTGTTTCAGTAACTTTCCCTGAGAAAGGGGGCGTGGCCTCACATTAGGATCCATTTTACACACAGAGAGCGTCGAACTGTTTCAAAGAATTAAAAACATTTAAAAAGGTTGTTGTGGCCTTCCTGTCCACCTTCTCACCTGCCTCCTTATCCTCAGCTGATCCACATTCATTCAGTAAACGTTCTGTTTGGAATCCCAGGTCACTTTGACCTTTGAGCATGAACCATCAGCAGCATCTGTGACCTCAGCTTGTATTTCTGACCTCAGTCTTTTCAAACAGCAGCTGAACGTCTCTCTGCTGCACACCTGATGCAGGTTTGTGCACGCTGCCGTGCACGCTGCCGTTGTGCACGCTGCCGTGCACGCTGCCGTTGTGCACGCTGCCGTTGTGCACGCTGCCGTTGTGCACGCTGCCGTTGTGCACGCTGCTGTTGTGCATCAGCATTTATTCCTGGACAGACCCACTCCAGATTGTACTGGATTGCATTACAAAACATTTCAAACATTCTGAAACTATGATGACAAATTTATTTCATAGTGCTCTGCTTCCATATGTCAACTAGATTTATATATATGTGTGGAGAAATACGTATGTCCATCCATCATAATCTTCATCTTATCTGAGGTCCGGTCTCAGAACCAACGGGTCCAGCAGATATACCCAGACATCCCTCACCAGCTCCTCCTGGGGGGTCCCGAGGCTTTCCCAGGTCAGATGGGAAATATAATCCCTCCAGTTCTGACCTCCTCCCAGGAGGCATCCTGACCAGAGGAACCACCTCAGCTGAGTCATTTCTATGTGGAGGAGCAGCAGCTCTACTCCGAGTTCCCCCCGGATGGTGAAGCCCCTCCCCCGGATGGTGAAGCCCCTCCCTCCGGATGGTGAAGCCCCTCCCTCCGGATGGTGGAGCTCCTCCCACTCTAAGGCTGAGCCCCGCCCCCCTCTGAAGGAAACTCATTTCAGCCGCTTGTATCCACAACCTCATTCTTCGGGTCAGAATTCCTAATTTAATTTCTATGCTTAGGTTTTTATAGGCATTTTCTTTGTGTAGCAGTGGTTCTTCAAGCAAGTTAGAGAGTTACAAGGGATTTTACAACAGTGAATGCAATTGGCTGCAGCAATTTATTGAAATTTAAGTGATACATGTGTTCAAATACAAATCACAAGTCTAAACAGCGCTAAATTTGGCTGAATTTGAAAAGGTATAAGTGGTAAAATGGAGAGAA
Source organism: Leuresthes tenuis (assembly GCF_036924035.1). Taxonomy (NCBI): domain Eukaryota; kingdom Metazoa; phylum Chordata; class Actinopteri; order Atheriniformes; family Atherinopsidae; genus Leuresthes; species Leuresthes tenuis. The sequence continues at coordinate 293,372 of NW_027325364.1, forward strand.
ACCTCTTCTTGGTGAGCTGAGCCAAATGATCCGGCTCACTAAAAAGAGCCGAAATTCCCATCACTAGTCTGCAACAGCCAATCTGATATTTTACGGTCAGTGTTTGACAGCGTCTCAGCGCGACGGGGGGGGCTGACCTTCAGCCAATCAAATGGCAGCATATCTTGTTGCCATGCAGGTTACACTGAACTGTGCGACGAGATGGCATGTAAATAGTATAGAAAATAGTTCTCTACAAATGCTTAATACTACGAATGAGTTTGTGAAAAATATTATATTTAAAGCATTATGTAAAAAAAATTATATTAGAATATTATCAAAAATATTGGTAGGGACAAGTCAAACTTTGTCTTCCCCAAACTTCGGCTGTGACTTGTCCCTATGGTCTCTATGCAAACTTACGCCCTTGCTGGGAACCACAAGGAAACCTGCAGCCTGAGAGCAAAGTGCTCTGTTGGGGAAATATCCAACTGTGAGATCTTTAAGATGTGATGGAGCTCGGTCATTAAGAGCTTTATATGTGAGGAGAAGAACCTTAAATTCTATTCTGAATCTAACAGGGAGCCAATGAAGAGAAGCTAAAACTGGAGAAACATGATCTCTGTCCTAGAAACCTGTTTTATATGAGAGTCAGAGAACAGATCCTGGTCAGAAATAACTCCAAGGTTCCTCACTGTAGGACTAGAAGCCAAGGAAATACCATCTAGAGTAATTATATAACTAGATAATTTCTCCCTGAAGCGCTCAGGTCCAAAGAGAACAACTTCAGTTTTGTCTCAATTTAAAAGCAGACAGTTCTGAGTCATCCAGGTCTTTATGTCTTTAAGACAGGCTTGTAGTCTGACCAACCTGTTGGTTTAATCTGGTTTCATAGATAAGTACAGCTGAGTATCATCAGCATAACAATGGAAATGTATGCCATGCTGTCTGATAATGTTACCTAATGGAAGCATGTATAAAGTAAAAAGAATCGGTCCAAGCACAGAACCCTGAGGAACTCCATGACTTACTCCAACGTGTGAGGAAGATTCTTCATTTACAAGAACAAACTGGAATCTATCAGATAAATATGACTTAAACCAGCCTAATGCAGTTCCTTTAATCCCAATAACATGTTCAAGTCTCTGTAACAGAATGCTGTGATCGATCGTATCAAATGCAGCACTGAGATCCAACAGGACAAGAAACAAGTTCGCTATCAGAAGCTAACAGGAGGTCATTGGTAACTTTCACCAGTGCTGTTTCTGTGCTATGATGCACTCTGAATTATTTATAAATTATCATTTATTTTACTGTTTTTTTACTCTCTACAGTGTTCTGTAACTGCTCATCTGTGAAAAGTGCTTTACTTACTTAACTCTAATCAATAATCATTTATGTTCTCCTGCTTTCAGCCTTTTTAAGGTTTTATTCAAATCTATGGAAGTCATACTGAACTGAGGAAAAATAAGTTCACGTGCACATGAACACGCACGTGCACATGAACACGCACGTGCACATGAACACGCACACTGTTAGGATACAAACAGCAGTCGAGGGAGCAAAAAAAATCCCACTTAGATTAAAAGATGTCAGGTGTTTATTGGTGGAATAAAAAAATAAAAATCTCTTATTTACAGAATATTTACAGCTGTAGTTTCCTGTTTTCACGGTTTTGCTGAGTCACTGAGCTCAGTTTTCGGTCTTTCATGGAAATGGGGAATGATGGACAGGCCAGAGGATGCGAGCTCAGGCTCCGCCCTCACCAGTGACTCCCCTCACGCCAACCAACGGCGCCCTCTTCCTGTGCGTCCTCAGAATACCTGAACAACCTGAGGAGGGTAAATGACATCCTGGTCCACCTGAAGAACAAGACGACACTGATGATTACCTGGAAGTCGCTTTGGATAAAAGCGTCTGCTGAATGCATAAACATAAACATAAACATAAATATGAACATGAACATAAACACAAACATAAACATAAATATGAACATGAACATAAACACAAACATAAACATAAACACAAACATAAACACAAACATAAACATAAACAAACACAAATATGAACACAAACATGAACATGAACATAAACACGAACATAAACACAAACATAAACATAAACACAAACATAAACACGAACATAAACATGAACATAAAGGGGTAACTGTCTCACCTCACTGTAGGCGGGGGGAGGGGGCAAGCCGACCTCAGGTGCTCTCATGATGAGCCCTTCATCATCATCCTCAGCGCCGTCGTAGTCGTGGAGCAGTGGCGTTCGGGGGCCGTCGACCCTCAGGTCCCTGTGTATGTTGCTGTAGCTCGGGGGGGCCGAGGGGAAGGAGGCCCAGCTGCTGGTGGACCCGACCTGGCTGCTCATGCTGCTGGTTCTGCTGCCAACGCCGCTGAAAGGGACGGTCCCGATCACCAGAGGCAGCTCCATTGTCAGCTTCTCACTGCCAGGGATGTGCAGGTAGATCTGGGGGGGGGGGGCATCCAGACTTTTTATTCTCTTTCCCTCTTCTCACATCTGAAACCTCTGACACCAGCCTCTGACCCACTCTGATGACATCACCTCTAACACCAGCTGACCCACTCTGATGACATCACCTTTAACACCAGGCCTCTGACCCACTCTGATGACATCACATCTAACACCAGGCCTCTGACCCACTCTGATGACATCATCTCTAACACCAGCCTCTGACCCACTCTGATGACATCATCTCTAACACCAGCCTCTGACCCACTCTGATGACATCACATCTAACACCAGCCTCTGACCCATGCTGATGACATCACATCTAACACCAGCCTCTGACCCACTCTGATGACATCACATCTAACTCGAGCTTTGAAGTCCACAGAATCTCATCATCTGGCATCAAGTCGGTGTTAATCTTTTTTCTCAGTTATGTTATTGACCTGTCCTGATGACATCATCCATGACTCACCATGAGGGCGTAGTCCACCTTGATGATGTCACAGCCGAGCAGCGTGGGCTTCAGTTTGGGGACCCTGATGGTCCTCCCCTGCCACATGTCGCACATCCCAGAGATGATGGGGTTCCCTCGAACCGCCGACAGTTTCTGGCGCAGCATCTGAAGCGAAGCAAACGGACGTCAGACCCGCCGCCCAGCCCTGAATGTCTTAACGCCAGCGTGGAGGGCGCTCACCTTCGTGTGGCCGTTGATGACGTACACGTGTTTGGCGATGATGCTGGCCTTCGGCACCACGATGCGGGAGCAGGTGTTCTCGAACTTGGCGTTGATGCTGATGTCTTCGCCCTCACAGAACCCCTTCCTGTCAATCTGAGCGCTGATGGACACCTGGCCGTCAGGTATGAACATGCAGGTGACCTTCTTCTGCTTGGAGGCTGCCGCTGGAGCCTGGAGGAGGAGGTCAGCTGTTATTTTTGTACTTTACTTTCACGCTCCGTCCTGACAGTTTTAAACCACCAAACAGAACTCTACTCTCCCACAGAGAACTCTGCTCCTGAAGAGCTCATCTGGGGTAAAGCTGCTCCTTCACCTGTAGCCAAACATGGCTGCATAAAACAGGTGGAGGTTCTTAAAGGGGCGGAGCTAAATGGCTTCTTCAAGCAGGGAAACTCGCCTTCAGCTGCTTCTTCTTCATGTTTGAGGACATTTTTATCTCTAAAAACCCTTGGCTTTGAGCTGCCGGGTCACGGTTAGAACCTGAGTTCTGGGGTTCGTACCAGCAGGTCCGCTTGGTTCACATCCAGCGGCTCCTCCACCTCGAACTCCCGCTCGCACTGCAAAGCATGCTGGGAAGGCCGCTGCAGCTCCGCCCGCACGTAGTAACGCACCGACCCAAACTTTCCTTTGTAGGACGACACCAGGCGGCTGGAAGCAGAACAGAGTGGCGTCAGCAGGCTGATCAATAAGTGATCAGTTATCAGCTGGAGGCTCAGGGACTCACCCGGGGGGGGGCAGCTCGAAGCCGAACTGGAAGCTGAAAGATTTCCCAGCTGGAAGCAGGAAGCAGCCGTCAGCGTCTGAGGCAGAGAGGCAGCTGATCAGTCTGAGAAACAGATGCTGGGCTAAATCAGCCACAGTATTGATCCTCCAGCTGAACAACCCAAACTGATCAATTATTTGATTTCATGATCAGTTTCTCAATCAACTAGTCATTAAAAACAAAACACATGAACAGCAGATCATGTTATTGATTACTGGATAATTGAAGCTGAAACTGACCCTCAGTCAGATGCTGATCACTGTGATTGATCTCTGTCCCTGACTTATTGACTCACCTCTGCTCAGCGCCTCCTCCAGCCGCAGCTCCTCCTCGTACTTCAGATACTCCACCTCCTGGCTGCGGTCCCGGTTCTTCCCGCCGCGCCTCTCCACGCGGGCGCAGCCGGCGGCGGTGACCCGGAGCCCGGACAGCCTGCAGGGCGTGTCCGCCTCCAGCTGCACGGAGCCGGACAGTTTGTCCCCGCTGCTGTAGAAGGCGCGGCCGGGATCCGAGAACTGCAGCCGGAACACCCGGAGCTTGTTGGCGGAGGACAGGACCATGATGAGCTGGAGCCGGTTCTGAAGTTCTTTTATCAAGAATTGAGTGAATTAAACCCGCAAAAGTAATTTCGTTGTAAAATGAGTCTGAAGCGTTTGATGAATCAATGATGAATGAATCAATAATCAGCAGGTGGAGACCGATCAGCTGATCTGCAGGAAGCCTGAGGCTAGATGTTTCTGACAGGAATCAGACGGAGGTCTGCTTTATACCTCAGGGTCAGGGGGGGTCCGTTACCCGCACAACGAGCAGCACGTGCGCACGGCGTGGACACACCGAACCCTCTTCATGGAGCTCTGTGATTGGCCAGCCCTGGCTGTCAGCCAATCAGAGCGCTGAGAGGGCGCGTGGACAGTCTGGCGGCGGAGCCTGGAGCTGGCGGGCCATAAATGACAGTAGCTCATCAGAATAGAAACAGTTCTACTGTAAACACCCGGGCAGCTGTCAGACACGCGCACGCACGCGCGCCCACTGGGTCATCTGGAAAACATCAGAAAACAACAACAGCATCAGGTTTCATGTTCCATCAGAGCAGTGTTATTCACCTCCAACAGGTGCGCGTGCTGATCATCACAGGCCGTTTCCAGCAGGTGTTCAGCTGCACACTTCCTGCAAATAAAGCTCTCAGCTGATCAGCAAACAGGTGCTTCTGAGAAATCTGCTCAGCCTGAACCTCTCAGGGACACCTGGAACCTGCAAACACTGGTCTGATCCAGCAGCTTCAGCAGCACCGAGTAAAACTAAGTGAACCCCTGATCCAGCAGCTTCAGCAGCACCGAGTAAAACTAAGTGAACCCCTGATCCAGCAGCTTCAGCAGCACCGAGTAAAACTAAGTGAACCCCTGAGCCAGCAGCTTCAGCAGCACCGAGTAAAACTAAGTGAACCCCTGAGCCTGGAGTTAGCCGTTGGCTGCCAGCGGTCTCTTCTTATTGCAGCCAACCTTTTATTCCGCCGGTCTACATCCTTTGGGATGGAATAAAACTGCATTTCGGGGTTTCTTTGTCGCCTGCTTTCACAGCCAACAGCACAACATGTTCCTGGCATCTTTCAAATAACGTCAACTTTCGGTCTGTCACTGATTTTCCTCCTACTCCACTTGTTCTGGTAACGCTGTAATTTGTCATCTGAGTGCTGCGGGCGTGAAAATCCAGTGGCTGCACAACCCGGAGTTAGCTGCCCAACCGGGAGTTAGCTGCCCAACCCGGAGTTAGCTGCACAACCCGGAGTTAGCTGCCCAACCGGGAGTTAGCTGCGCAACCCGGAGTTAGCTGCGCAACCCGGAGTTAGCTGCGCAACCCGGAGTTAGCTGCCCAACCCGGAGTTAGCTGCCCAACCGGGAGTTAGCTGCGCAACCCGGAGTTAGCTGCGCAACCCGGAGTTAGCTGCGCAACCCGGAGTTAGCTGCGCAACCGGGAGTTAGCTGCGCAACCCGGAGTTAGCTGCGCAACCCGGAGTTAGCTGCGCAACCGGGAGTTAGCTGCGCAACCCGGAGTTAGCTGCGCAACCGGGAGTTAGCTGCGCAACCGGGAGTTAGCTGCGCAACCCGGAGTTAGCTGCGCAACCGGGAGTTAGCTGCGCAACCCGGAGTTAGCTGCGCAACCGGGAGTTAGCTGCGCAACCCGGAGTTAGCTGCGCAACCGGGAGTTAGCTGCGCAACCCGGAGTTAGCTGCGCAACCGGGAGTTAGCTGCGCAACCGGGAGTTAGCTGCGCAACCCGGAGTTAGCTGCGCAACCGGGAGTTAGCTGCGCAACCGGGAGTTAGCTGCGCAACCCGGAGTTAGCTGCGCAACCCGGAGTTAGCTGCGCAACCCGGAGTTAGCTGCGCAACCCGGAGTTAGCTGCGCAACCGGGAGTTAGCTGCGCAACCCGGAGTTAGCTGCGCAACCGGGAGTTAGCTGCGCAACCCGGAGTTAGCTCCTTCAGTAGAGGACTCCTCTCACTCAGATGCAACCCTTTGGTCTTTACACTTTATAACGCTTCCCTCTGAGAGTCAGACACCTCGTCTCTCCACTGACAATCACTTTGTTCACTTTTTGTTTATCATTAAACTGTAAACTGAATATTTAAATTGTTATTTTTATATATTTGTATATTTTGTTCTAAATAGATGTTGTTTGTTTAGTTTTCGTGTTGTTTGTGTCGTGTTTGCTATTTGCTGATGTGTGACTTTTCTGACCTCGTCTAGTTTCTATTATCTAATATTATCTAATATTACTAATCTTATATAATGCTAATCTTATTTTTATTCCTTTACCAACTGTTTATAAAAGAAAAAACTCCAAAACAGCAAATGTTTCAGGAAGCGTTTTTATTACAGGAAGTGAAGCAGGTAAAGGTGTCAGCAGCCAATCAGCAGCCTCCTGCACACCAGACAACAGATTAATCAAGTGATCCAATTCACAGGTGCTGTAATCAGGTGAGATGTTGCCATGGATACTGTGAGTCTGTAGTAAATCCAAGTTTCCGTTGGTCTGTTTTAACCCGAATGCGTGATAAATGAAGCGTTCTCTAAGTTTAACAAAGCAATGATCGGTTAAATAAAGCAGCAGCAGCAGCGTGTCAGGATGAGCTGTGAGGGAAACAGACTCAGACTGAACCCGGTTCAGGTGCAGGGAAACAGACTCGGACTGAACCTGGTTCAGGTGCAGGGAAACAGACTCGGACTGAACCCGGTTCAGGTGCAGGGAAACAGACTCAGACTGAACCTGGTTCAGGTGCAGGGAAACAGACTCGGACTGAACCCGGTTCAGGTGCAGGGAAACAGGCTGACTGAACCCGGTTCAGGTGCAGGGAAACAGACTCGGACTGAACCCGGTTCAGGTGCAGGGAAACAGACTCGGACTGAACCCGGTTCAGGTGCAGGGAAACAGACTCGGACTGAACCCGGTTCAGGTGCAGGGAAACAGACTCAGACTCGGACTGAACCGGGTTCAGGTGCAGGGAAACAGACTCAGACTGAACCTGGTTCAGGTGCAGGGAAACAGACTCAGACTGAACCTGGTTCAGGTGCAGGGAAACAGACTCGGACTGAACCTGGTTCAGGTGCAGGGAAACAGACTCGGACTGAACCTGGTTCAGGTGCAGGGAAACAGACTCAGACTGAACCCGGTTCAGGTGCAGGGAAACAGACTCAGACTCAGACTGAACCCGGTTCAGGTGCAGGGAAACAGGCTCGGACTGAACCCGGTTCAGGTGCAGGGAAACAGACTCAGACTCGGACTGAACCTGGTTCAGGTGCAGGGAAACAGACTCAGACTCGGACTGAACCCGGTTCAGGTGCAGGGAAACAGGCTCGGACTGAACCCGGTTCAGGTGCAGGGAAACGGACTCAGACTCAGACTGAACCTGGTTCAGGTGCAGGGAAACAGACTCGGACTCGGACTGAACCCGGTTCAGGTGCAGGGAAACAGACTCAGACTGAACCCGGTTCAGGTGCAGGGAAACAGACTCAGACTGAACCCGGTTCAGGTGCAGGGAAACAGACTCGGACTGAACCTGGTTCAGGTGCAGGGAAACAGACTCAGACTCGGACTGAACCCGGTTCAGGTGCAGGGAAACGGACTCAGACTGAACCTGGTTCAGGTGCAGGGAAACGGACTCGGACTCGGACTGAACCCGGTTCAGGTGCAGGGAAACAGACTCAGACTGAACCCGGTTCAGGTGCAGGGAAACAGGCTCGGACTGAACCCGGTTCAGGTGCAGGGAAACAGACTCAGACTGAACCCGGTTCAGGTGCAGGGAAACAGACTCAGACTCGGACTGAACCTGGTTCAGGTGCAGGGAAACAGACTCGGACTCGGACTGAACCCGGTTCAGGTGCAGGGAAACAGACTCAGACTGAACCCGGTTCAGGTGCAGGGAAACAGGCTCGGACTGAACCCGGTTCAGGTGCAGGGAAACAGACTCAGACTGAACCCGGTTCAGGTGCAGGGAAACAGACTCAGACTCGGACTGAACCCGGTTCAGGTGCTCAGATCTGACACTGAAATCAGCTTCCTGCTGTTTGAAGATGACCCGATGAACTCACCTCTGGAATACGGACCAGCATTTGGAAACGTGAGTCAGAACTTCCATCAGATCAGGTAAAGTCGCTGCATTAAAGATAATCTGAGCAGATCCAGAGTCTCCCCGACCCGGGAACAGCTCCTTCCACCCCCCCAACACAAAGACCGCAGTCTGATTGTCTGTACAGGCGGCAGGTCAAAGGTCAGCAGGCTGACCTCCGACCTCCAGGGTCCTTTCAGTCTGCTGAGTCGTCATCTGTTCAGCTTCTCATCAAACCTGCAGGACACAGAACCACAGAACCGTGAGACATCAGCGGAGCTCAGCAGAAGCTCCACCTTAGAGTCAGTAGAACCTCACCGGCGGATGGCGTCTGGGATCTGCAGCCGGTCTGTGGGGACAAAGTCCGAGAGCTGCTGGAGGCTCTGAACGAAGCGGATCTTCCTGCTGAACTTATCGCTGTGGGCCAGAAGAGGTGGTGAAATGTTACCGGAGCGAACACTGATAAGACTTCCAGACATGTGACGAGCAAACGAAACAAATGCTTTCAGTTTGTTTTCTGACGGATATGTTGAAGGTTCTGAATGTATTTTATTATTTGAAAATTACAGTTTCTTACACTGAAGGCAGCAGAGAACATTTTAAAGGCTGATCCTAAACTCTGAGTTTAATCCTAAACTCTGAGTTTAATCCTAAACTCTGAGTTTAATCCTAAACTCTGAGTTTAATCCTGAACTCTGAGTCTAATCCTGAACTCTGAGTCTAATCCTGAACTCTGAGTCTAATCCTGAACTCTGAGTCTAATCCTGAACTCTGAGTCTAATCCTGAACTCTGAGTCTAATCCTAAACTCTGAGTCTAATCCTAAACTCTGAGTTTAATCCTAAACTCTGAGTTTAATCCTAAACTCTGAGTTTAATCCTAAACTCTGAGTTTCCGGTTCCAGAAACGCTGATTTGAGTTAGTTTAGTCAACTCTGAGTTAAAAGGTTAAACTATAAAAGGTTAAACTATAAAAGGTTAAACTATAAAAGGTTAAACTATTAAAAGTCAGCATCAAAGGAGCCCGATTCGACGAGTCGCCATGGCAACGGGGAAGAGGAGGGATACGTTTTTCACCAAGCTCGAATTGGAAATGTTACGGCGCTCATTCGGCGAGTTTCAACACGTTTTCAGGAAGAAGTTGAACGCGCTGCGACAGAGAGGGGGGGGGGGGGGGGGGGGGGGGGGGACCGCTGCTCGGTCAGAGCGGGAGGTTAAATGTTGTCTTTGCATCAATAATATAGAGAAACTGCTTGAATGGCGCCCTGTTCAGTCATTTATTATGGTGAAATCCTGCTGAGCAGCAGCTTAAGATGAAAACATTGTTCAGGTCAGACCTCAGGATGAGGAACCTCTTCCCGTTTAACCTCTTCCCGTTTAACCTCTTCCTGTTTAACCTCTTCCTGTTTAACCTCTTCCTGTTTAACCTCTTCCTGTTTAACCTCTTCCCGTTTAACCTCCTCCCGTTTAACCTCTTCCCGTTTAACCTCTTCCCGTTTAACCTCTTCCCGTTTAACCTCTTCCCGTTTAACCTCATCCCGTTTAACCTCTTCCCGTTTAACCTCTTCCCGTTTAACCTCTTCCCGGTTAACCTCTTCCCGGTTAACCTCTTCCCGTTTAACCTCTTCCCGGTTAACCTCATCCCGTTTAACCTCATCCCGTTTAACCTCTTCCCGTTTAACCTCCTCCCGTTTAACCTCATCCCGTTTAACCTCTTCCCGTTTAACCTCCTCCCGTTTAACCTCATCCCGTTTAACCTCTTCCCGTTTAACCTCCTCCCGTTTAACCTCATCCCGTTTAACCTCTTCCCGTTTAACCTCTTCCCGGTTAACCTCATCCCGTTTAACCTCATCCCGTTTAACCTCTTCCCGTTTAACCTCCTCCCGTTTAACCTCATCCCGTTTAACCTCTTCCCGTTTAACCTCTTCCCGTTTAACCTCTTCCCGTTCAACCTCATCCCGGTTAACCTCATCCCGTTTAACCTCTTCCCGTTTAACCTCCTCCCGTTTAACCTCATCCCGTTTAACCTCTTCCCGTTTAACCTCTTCCCGTTTAACCTCTTCCCGTTTAACCTCTTCCCGTTTAACCTCATCCCGTTCAACCTCATCCCGGTTAACCTCATCCCGGTTAACCTCATCCCGTTTAACCTCATCCCGTTTAACCTCATCCCGTTTAACCTCATCCCGTTTAACCTCTTCCCGTTTAACCTCCTCCCGTTTAACCTCATCCCGTTTAACCTCTTCCCGTTTAACCTCTTCCCGTTTAACCTCATCCCGTTCAACCTCATCCCGGTTAACCTCATCCCGGTTAACCTCATCCCGTTTAACCTCATCCCGTTTAACCTCTTCCCGTTTAACCTCTTCCCGTTTAACCTCTTCCCGTTTAACCTCTTCCCGTTTAACCTCATCCCGTTTAACCTCTTCCCGTTCAACCTCATCCCGGTTAACCTCATCCCGGTTAACCTCATCCCGTTTAACCTCATCCCGTTTAACCTCTTCCTGTTTAACCTCTTCCCGTTTAACCTCATCCCGGTTAACCTCATCCCGTTCAACTTCATCCCGTTTAACCTCTTCCCGTTTAACCTCTTCCCGTTTAACCTCTTCCCGTTTAACCTCTTCCCGTTTAACCTCTTCCCGTTTAACCTCTTCCCGTTTAACCTCATCCCGGTTAACCTCATCCCGTTTAACCTCTTCCCGTTTAACCTCATCCCGTTCAACCTCATCCCGTTCAACCTCATCCCGTTTAACCTCTTCCCGTTTAACCTCTTCCCGTTTAACCTCTTCCCGTTTAACCTCATCCCGGTTAACCTCATCCCGTTTAACCTCTTCCCGTTTAACCTCATCCCGTTCAACCTCATCCCGTTCAACCTCATCCCGTTTAACCTCTTCCCGTTTAACCTCATCCTCTGTTTAACCTCTTCCTGTTTAACCTCATCCCGTTTAACCTCTTCCCGTTTAACCTCTTCCCGTTTAACCTCTTCCCGTTTAACCTCCTCTGTTTAACCTCTTCCTGTTTAACCTCATCCTGTTTAACCTCATCCTCTGTTTAACCTCTTCCTGTTTAACCTCTTCCTGTTTAACCTCATCCTCTGTTTAACCTCTTCCTGTTTAACCTCATCCTGTTTAACCTCATCCCGTTTAACCTCTTCCCGTTTAACCTCTTCCTGTTTAACCTCTTCCTGTTTAACCTCTTCCTGTTTAACCTCTTCCTGTTTAACCTCTTCCTGTTTAACCTCTTCCTGTTTAACCTCATCCTCTGTTTAACCTCTTCCTGTTTAACCTCTTCCTGTTTAACCTCTTCCTGTTTAACCTCATCCTCTGTTTAACCTCTTCCTGTTTAACCTCATCCTGTTTAACCTCATCCTCTGTTTAACCTCTTCCTGTTTAACCTCTTCCTGTTTAACCTCTTCCTGTTTAACCTCATCCTCTGTTTAACCTCTTCCCGTTTAACCTCATCCTGTTTAACCTCATCCTGTTTAACCTCATCCTCTGTTTAACCTCTTCCCGTTTAACCTCTTCCCGTTTAACCTCTTCCCGTTTAACCTCATCCTGTTTAACCTCATCCTCTGTTTAACCTCTTCCTGTTTAACCTCTTCCTGTTTAACCTCATCCTCTGTTTAACCTCTTCCTGTTTAACCTCATCCTGTTTAACCTCATCCCGTTTAACCTCTTCCTGTTTAACCTCTTCCTGTTTAACCTCTTCCCGTTTAACCTCCTCTGTTTAACCTCTTCCTGTTTAACCTCATCCTGTTTAACCTCATCCTGTTTAACCTCATCCTCTGTTTAACCTCATCCTGTTTAACCTCATCCTGTTTAACCTCTTCCTGTTTAACCTCTTCCTGTTTAACCTCCTCTGTTTAACCTCATCCTGTTTAACCTCTTCCTGTTTAACCTCTTCCTGTTTAACCTCTTCCTGTTTAACCTCTTCCCGTTTAACCTCTTCCCGTTTAACCTCCTCTGTTTAACCTCTTCCTGTTTAACCTCATCCTGTTTAACCTCATCCTCTGTTTAACCTCTTCCTGTTTAACCTCTTCCTGTTTAACCTCTTCCTGTTTAACCTCATCCTCTGTTTAACCTCTTCCTGTTTAACCTCATCCTGTTTAACCTCATCCTCTGTTTAACCTCTTCCCGTTTAACCTCATCCTGTTTAACCTCATCCTGTTTAACCTCATCCTCTGTTTAACCTCTTCCCGTTTAACCTCTTCCCGTTTAACCTCTTCCCGTTTAACCTCATCCTGTTTAACCTCTTCCTGTTTAACCTCTTCCTGTTTAACCTCATCCTCTGTTTAACCTCTTCCTGTTTAACCTCATCCTGTTTAACCTCTTCCTGTTTAACCTCTTCCTGTTTAACCTCTTCCCGTTTAACCTCCTCTGTTTAACCTCTTCCTGTTTAACCTCATCCTGTTTAACCTCATCCTCTGTTTAACCTCTTCCTGTTTAACCTCTTCCTGTTTAACCTCTTCCTGTTTAACCTCTTCCCGTTTAACCTCTTCCCGTTTAACCTCCTCTGTTTAACCTCTTCCTGTTTAACCTCATCCTGTTTAACCTCATCCCGTTTAACCTCTTCCCGTTTAACCTCCTCTGTTTAACCTCTTCCTGTTTAACCTCTTCCTGTTTAACCTCTTCCTGTTTAACCTCTTCCTGTTTAACCTCTTCCTGTTTAACCTCTTCCTGTTTAACCTCATCCTCTGTTTAACCTCTTCCTGTTTAACCTCTTCCTGTTTAACCTCTTCCTGTTTAACCTCATCCTCTGTTTAACCTCTTCCTGTTTAACCTCATCCTGTTTAACCTCATCCTCTGTTTAACCTCTTCCCGTTTAACCTCATCCTGTTTAACCTCATCCTGTTTAACCTCATCCTCTGTTTAACCTCTTCCCGTTTAACCTCTTCCCGTTTAACCTCTTCCCGTTTAACCTCTTCCCGTTTAACCTCATCCTCTGTTTAACCTCTTCCCGTTTAACCTCTTCCCGTTTAACCTCTTCCCGTTTAACCTCATCCTGTTTAACCTCATCCTCTGTTTAACCTCTTCCTGTTTAACCTCATCCTGTTTAACCTCATCCCGTTTAACCTCTTCCTGTTTAACCTCATCCTGTTTAACCTCATCCTCTGTTTAACCTCTTCCTGTTTAACCTCTTCCTGTTTAACCTCTTCCTGTTTAACCTCATCCTCTGTTTAACCTCTTCCCGTTTAACCTCATCCTGTTTAACCTCCTCTGTTTAACCTCTTCCCGTTTAACCTCTTCCCGTTTAACCTCCTCTGTTTAACCTCTTCCTGTTTAACCTCATCCTGTTTAACCTCATCCTCTGTTTAACCTCTTCCCGTTTAACCTCATCCTGTTTAACCTCATCCTGTTTAACCTCATCCTCTGTTTAACCTCTTCCCGTTTAACCTCATCCTGTTTAACCTCATCCTCTGTTTAACCTCTTCCTGTTTAACCTCTTCCTGTTTAACCTCATCCTCTGTTTAACCTCTTCCTGTTTAACCTCATCCTGTTTAACCTCATCCCGTTTAACCTCTTCCTGTTTAACCTCTTCCTGTTTAACCTCTTCCCGTTTAACCTCCTCTGTTTAACCTCTTCCTGTTTAACCTCATCCTGTTTAACCTCATCCTCTGTTTAACCTCTTCCTGTTTAACCTCTTCCTGTTTAACCTCTTCCTGTTTAACCTCTTCCCGTTTAACCTCTTCCCGTTTAACCTCCTCTGTTTAACCTCTTCCTGTTTAACCTCATCCTGTTTAACCTCATCCTCTGTTTAACCTCATCCTGTTTAACCTCTTCCTGTTTAACCTCTTCCTGTTTAACCTCATCCTGTTTAACCTCATCCCGTTTAACCTCTTCCTGTTTAACCTCATCCCGTTTAACCTCTTCCTGTTTAACCTCTTCCTGTTTAACCTCTTCCTGTTTAACCTCATCCTCTGTTTAACCTCATCCTGTTTAACCTCATCCTGTTTAACCTCTTCCTGTTTAACCTCATCCCGGTTAACCTCTTCCCGTTTAACCTCTTCCCGTTTAACCTCTTCCCGTTTAACCTCTTCCCGTTTAACCTCTTCCTGTTTAACCTCTTCCTGTTTAACCTCTTCCTGTTTAACCTCTTCCTGTTTAACCTCTTCCTGTTTAACCTCCTCCTGTTTAACCTCTTCCTGTTTAACCTCTTCCTGTTTAACCTCATCGTGGTTAAAGTGGTTTCTGCTCTAGTTGCTGAACTTTTTAACCTGCTGCTGACCTGATGAAGGGTTTGACCACAGTGATGAGAGCCTTGATGTACCAGGCCGGATGGACGACCAGCAGCCCTTTCAGGTCCTTCTTCAGCCTGAACACAGATAGTAAACACATCTGTTGTCATGGTTACAGCAGCTGGAGCAGCCCGGGACATAGCTCCGCCCCGCAGGGCTGTGATATGAGGGAAACCACAGTACCTCCTGTCGATGGAGGTGTAGCACTGATGCAGCCACTTGATGGTGGGCAGTTTGTTTCTGGGAGCCATGGCACACAGGTACACCAGCACATAGTTCTCTGAAACCATCAAGTCCAACGTCCCCACGATGTACCTGCAGGTAAAGGCAGAAGAGGTGCTACACCTGAACACAAGGGTCCCACTTCCTGCTTCGAGTTGACTCACCTGTCAGGTACAGAAATAAACTCACCTGAACAGGTTCTCCATGACATACTCATAGTTCTCCACTGTGTTCTCCGGCAGGTAACAGGAAGTAAACAAGATGATGGCGTTCATCCCATCTCCATAGTAACCTGAGAACCAGGTATAGACGTTTTTGTTTAGAGGTTACATCACACACATAGGTAAGCTCTGAGGTGTGTTTTAGGTACATTAAAGGTATGTTTCAGATCTGTTTCAGGTGTGTTTCAGATCTGTTTCAGGTGTGTTTCAGATCTGTTTCTGATATGTTTCAGGTGTGTTTCAGATCTGTTTCAGGTGCGTTTCAGATCTGTTTCAGGTGTGTTTCAGGTGTGTTTCAGATCTGTTTCAGGTGTGTTTCAGGTGTGTTCAGGGTGTGTTTCAGGTGTGTTTCAGATCTGTTTCAGGTGTGTTTCAGGTGTGTTTCAGATCTGTTTCAGATCTGTTTCAGGTGTGTTTCAGGTATGTTTCAGGTGTGTTTCAGATCTGTTTCAGGTGTGTTTCACATCTGTTTCAGGTGTGTTTCAGATCTGTTTCAGGTGTGTTTCAGGTGTGTTTCAGATCTGTTTCAGGTATGTTTCAGGTGTGTTTCACATCTGTTTCAGGTGTGTTTCAGATCTGTTTCAGGTGTGTTTCAGGTGTGTTTCAGATCTGTTTCAGGTGTGTTTCAGATCTGTTTCAGGTGTGTTTCAGATCTGTTTCAGGTGTGTTTCAGGTGTGTTTCAGATCTGTTTCAGGTGTGTTTCAGATCTGTTTCAGGTGTGTTTCAGGTATGTTTCAGATCTGTTTCAGGTGTGTTTCAGGTGTGTTTCACATCTGTTTCAGATCTGTTTCAGGTGTGTTTCAGGTATGTTTCAGGTGTGTTTCAGGTGTGTTTCAGATCTGTTTCAGGTGTGTTTCAGGTGTGTTTCACATCTGTTTCAGGTGTGTTTCAGGTGTGTTTCACATCTGTTTCAGGTGTGTTTCAGATCTGTTTCAGGTGTGTTTCAGATCTGTTTCAGGTGTGTTTCAGATCTGTTTCAGGTGTGTTTCAGGTATGTTTCAGGTGTGTTTCAGGTGTGTTTCACATCTGTTTCAGATCTGTTTCAGGTGTGTTTCAGATCTGTTTCAGATCTGTTTCAGGTGTGTTTCAGATCTGTTTCAGATCTGTTTCAGGTGTGTTTCAGGTATGTTTCAGATCTGTTTCAGGTGTGTTTCAGGTGTGTTTCACATCTGTTTCAGATCTGTTTCAGGTGTGTTTCAGGTATGTTTCAGGTGTGTTTCAGGTGTGTTTCACATCTGTTTCAGATCTGTTTCAGGTGTGTTTCAGATCTGTTTCAGGTGTGTTTCAGATCTGTTTCAGGTGTGTTTCAGGTGTGTTTCTGATATGTTTCAGGTCTGTTTCTGATATGTTTCAGATCTGTTTCTGATCTGTTTCAGGTGTGTTTCAGGTGTGTTACTGATCTGTTTCAGATCTGTTTCAGGTGTGTTTCAGGTGTGTTTCAGATCTGTTTCAGGTGTGTTTCAGGTGTGTTTCAGGTGTGTTTCAGATCTGTTTCAGGTCTGTTTCAGGTCTGTTTCAGGTCTGTTTCAGGTGTGTTTCAGGTCTGTTTCAGGTGTGTTTCAGATCTGTTTCAGGTGTGTTTCAGATCTGTTTCAGGTGTGTTTCAGATCTGTTTCAGGTGTGTTTCAGATCTGTTTCAGGTGTGTTTCAGGTGTGTTTCAGATCTGTTTCAGGTGTGTTTCAGATCTGTTTCAGGTGTGTTTCAGATCTGTTTCAGGTGTGTTTCAGGTCTGTTTCAGATCTGTTTCAGATCTGTTTCAGGTGTGTTTCAGGTCTGTTTCAGGTGTGTTTCAGGTGTGTTTCAGATCTGTTTCAGGTGTGTTTCAGGTGTGTTTCAGATCTGTTTCAGGTGTGTTTCAGATCTGTTTCAGGTGTGTTTCAGATCTGTTTCAGGTGTGTTTCAGATCTGTTTCAGGTGTGTTTCAGGTGTGTTTCACATCTGTTTCAGGTGTGTTTCAGATCTGTTTCAGGTGTGTTTCAGATTTGTTTCAGGTGTGTTACAGATATGTTTCAGGTGTGTTTCAGGTGTGTTACTGATCTGTTTCAGGTGTGTTACAGATATGTTTCAGGTGTGTTTCAGGTGTGTTACTGATCTGTTTCAGGTGTGTTTCAGATCTGTTTCAGGTGTGTTTCAGGTGTGTTTCAGATCTGTTTCAGATCTGTTTCAGGTGTGTTTCAGGTGTGTTTCAGGTGTGTTTCAGATCTGTTTCAGGTGTGTTTCAGATCTGTTTCAGATCTGTTTCAGGTGTGTTTCAGGTGTGTTTCAGGTGTGTTTCAGATCTGTTTCAGGTGTGTTTCAGGTGTGTTTCAGATCTGTTTCAGGTGTGTTTCTGATCTGTTTCAGGTGTGTTTCTGATCTGTTTCAGGTGTGTTTCTGATCTGTTTCAGGTGTGTTTCTGATCTGTTTCAGGTGTGTTTCTGATCTGTTTCAGGTGTGTTTCTGATATGTTTCAAGTGTGTTTCAGATCTGTTTCAGGTGTGTTTCAGGTCTGTTTCAGGTGTGTTTCAGGTCTGTTTCAGGTGTGTTTCAGGTGTGTTACAGATATGTTTCAGGTGTGTTTCAGGTGTGTTACTGATCTGTTTCAGGTGTGTTTCAGGTGTGTTTCAGATCTGTTTCAGGTGTGTTTCAGGTGTGTTTTAGGTGTGTTTCAGGTATGTTTCAGATCTGTTTCAGGTGTGTTTCAGGTGTGTTTCAGGTGTGTTTCAGATCTGTTTCAGGTGTGTTTCAGATCTGTTTCAGATCTGTTTCAGATCTGTTTCAGGTATGTTTCAGGTGTGTTTCAGGTGTGTTTCAGATCTGTTTCAGGTCTGTTTCAGGTCTGTTTCAGGTCTGTTTCAGGTCTGTTTCAGGTGTGTTTCAGGTGTGTTT
The DNA here is from genome assembly GCF_036924035.1 of Leuresthes tenuis. Taxonomy (NCBI): domain Eukaryota; kingdom Metazoa; phylum Chordata; class Actinopteri; order Atheriniformes; family Atherinopsidae; genus Leuresthes; species Leuresthes tenuis. The sequence goes on from NW_027325364.1 coordinate 311,474, forward strand.
CAGATCTGTTTCAGGTGTGTTTCAGGTGTGTTTCAGGTATGTTTCAGGTGTGTTTCAGGTGTGTTTCAGATCTGTTTCAGGTCTGTTTCAGGTGTGTTTCTGATATGTTTCAGATCTGTTTCAGATCTGTTTCAGGTGTGTTTCTGATATGTTTCAGGTGTGTTTCTGATATGTTTCAGGTATGTTTCAGGTGTGTTTCTGATACGTTTCAGGTGTGTTTCTGATATGTTTCAGGTGTGTTACAGATGAGTTTGTCACCCCTGACCTCCATGTGATAGAACCTGCAGGTATGGCTCCAGCACGCTCATGTTGACGTGGTACTCATGTCCAGAGATGTGGAACCTTCTCCAGCGGCGCCCCTTGCTGTCCACCCGATCAAGCTCCATCAGACCCTCAGAATGCTCCACTGGACTTCTGGCCGAACCAACAGCCCCGCCCTTCCCCATCCGAGGGAGATCATCTGTTAGAGAGAGGTCAGAGGTCAGTGGAAACTGGAGTATAGGTATCTAAGCTGTCCATTTGCCTGCCTGTCTCACCATCCCACTCCAGGTCATGCGTGCTGTCTGGCAGCGTTCCCGTCTCACTGTCCGATGGCGTCTCCAGAGCTTCCAGGTTGATGTCAAGTGAAGGCGTCTCGTCTGGAGTCCCTGACAGCGCGGCGGCAGAGAAGCTGTCGATGTTTGGGTCAGGAGAGTCGCGGTTGCTCAGTGTGAGGCTGAGAGTCGGGGCCACCAAACGCTTCTTAGCCCCTCCCCCAACTGTACCTGATAAGGCGAGGCTGGTGGGTGGAGCTTAAGGAGAGCGGCAGGAGAATCAGTGAGTAACAGTTAAAGCTGATTTCACATCAAACAGCCGAGTCTGCAAACTTTAACATGCGACTCTTTTGTGTCCCTGTGAACAGCTACATGAGGTGTTTTTCAAACACAAACATTTGTGGATTTAAAACCAAGTAAAGTGGTAAAAGAAGTAAAGGAGTTTTCACCAGGTTGTTTGGCGCCCCTCCCTGGACTCTCCGCCTCCTCTGGACCTCCACAGTCCTCTGGGAGTGGTCTGAACCACCGAGACAGAACAATCAATCAGTGACACTTCATTTATACACTTTTTATCCAACTTTATAGAACAAAAAAAACTAAATACATAAAAAAGCCACAACAGAGTCTCTCTAACACACAGATCACTACTGATCCCACTGAAGATGCTCTAACAGAAAGGAAAACACCAGGAACCGGGTAAAAACAGTAAAAAGGTGAATACATGGACACATAAGATAAAAATCACAACGTATAAAAACAACTAAATAAATAATTAAAAGGGTAAAAGTGAGCAGAAATAAAAGGGTAGAAATAAATATATCTGTTGAACTTCTGTTAGCATCTATTAGCATCAGTTGGTGTCAGTTTATCCCTGTTAGCGTCTATTAGCATCAGTTAGCGTCAGTTTATCCCTGTTAGCGTCTGTTAGCATCTATTAGCATCAGTTCGAGTCAGTTTATCCCTGTTAGCGTCTGTTAGCATCTATTAGCATCAGTTAGTGTCAGTTTATCCCTGTTAGCGTCTATTAGCATCAGTTAGCGTCAGTTTATTCCTGTTAGCGTCTGTTAGCATCTATTAGCATCAGTTAGTGTCAGTTTATCCCTGTTAGCATCTATTAGCATCAGTTAGAGTCAGTTTATCCCTGTTAGCGTCTGTTAGCATCTATTAGTGTCAGTTTATCCCTGTTAGCATCTATTAGCATCAGTTAGCGTCAGTTTATCCCTGTTAGTGTCTGTTAGCATCTATTAGCATCAGTTAGTGTCAGTTTATCCCTGTTAGCGTCTATTAGCATCAGTTAGTGTCAGTTTATCCCTGTTAGCATCTATTAGCATCAGTTAGTGTCAGTTTATCCCTGTTAGCGTCTGTTAGCATCTGAATGTTTATACAGTCCAGTTTAAAGCTGAAATGTAAGCACATACCTGGGGAAGCCATCGTCCTGCCACTCCTCCCTCAGCTCCATGTCCTGGATGTTGGGGGGGGCCGAGGCCTCACCAGCCGCCCTGCAGGGGTCACACATGCTGTGAGAAAGATGCATTCAGCTTCTTACCTGCACCTGACTCTCAAGAGTCAAAATGAACTAACACCAAAGTCAGAGATGGAGTATAAAAGGACTGCAGTCAGTCACAGTTTAACCTGAGTGAAACCAGGAAACCAGGAACTGAGGAAACCGGCACCTCATCTCTGCTTCAGTGGGTCAGTGTTCATGTTTTCTTTGAAACTGCATTTCATTCAAAAGTTTGAAGAACAGAAAAATAGCTCAGGATGGTGAGTTCAGGGACACTTTGACCTCCTAATGCTCAGCTCAGTGTTTGTGTCCTGAAGACTCAACTGACAGATGAATCCAACTGACCCAGCAAACAGTTTGTGAAGTTGGGAGAATATTCCTCATCATGCTTGGATAATGCATGTGGCGTCCCCCAGGGGTCTGTTCTGGTTCCCAAACTGTTGACTATTTACTTGAGTTATATTTCTAAGGTATCTAATATATTAATGTTCGTATTGTATTGTCGATGATACAAATGTTTAATTAAAGGAGCTGCTGGATATGATCACTTTAGAAATGTTTGACAGGAACAAATTATCATTAAAAGTAAAATCATGTTATTTTGGAATTAATAAAAAAGAAAATATCAGGCACAAATATATACAGATGTGGACTTTATGAAACACGTTTCTTTGATAATGGATTAGAAAACAAGCTGCAAATCTCATACAAAGTAAATATAACAGAGATTGAAGAAGTATTTTAGTATTTAAATCAAATTGCATTCTGGACTGTGTGTCTCTGCATGTTTAAATGTGTTTTACTGAGGTCACAAAACAAAGAACACCTAACTGTAAACAGGGATTTAGGATCCTGTAGGACATAAACAGGAAGTAAAAGACTTTATGAAACACGTTCTGACTTTCAGCTTTTTCTCTGACTTTGAGCTTTTTCTCTGACTTTGAGCTTTTTCTCTCACTTTCAGCTTTTTCTCTCACTTTCAGCTTTTTCTCTGACTTTCAGCTTTTTCTCCGACTTTCAGCTTTTTCTCTCACTTTCAGCTTTTTCTCTCACTTTCAGCTTTTTCTCTGACTTTCAGCTTTTTCTCTCACTTTGAGTTTTTTCTCTCACTTTGAGCTTTTTCTCTGACTTTCAGCTTTTTCTAACAGCTTAAAGAAGCACTTGTGAGGACCAGCGTGTCTCCACAGATGTAAACACACACACATGAGGTCAGAAACAACTAAACGGTCCCCACACTGAGTTCCCTCTGGAACCAGACTGCATTCACCTTTCTCTCATTTTAACCTTGTTCCTGGTTTAGCTCGCTGACAGAAAGGTGCAGTCAGGTGATGCTCGTCTGTAACCTGTCGCCAGGTAACACTCCTCAGTTCAGCTTGTTGTTCATCGCTTCAATCAATCGGTCTCAGATCAAAACCTGCCGGACCGCTTCGGTGTGACTGCTCACGCTGACACACCTGAGCAGGTGAGGAGGGGCGGGGCTGCATTGTTCCTCTATTTGTTGTGGAACAGGTAACCACAGCTGGGTGTGTGCAGGCAGCAGGTAAAGGAGGTCGGGGCAGTGTGTGAGCTTCATGTTTCCATTGTGGTGCCTTCAGGGTCCAGCTGGGAAAAAAAACAGCTGCCAGCAAAAATGGTCAGTGTGCTCTTTCAGGTGCTCTTTCAGGTGCTCTTTCAGGTGCTCTTTCAGGTGCTCTTTCAGGTGCTCTTACCTGTGCAGTTGGTGAACTCCAGGGTCCTTAAATAGGATTCCAGGTTCCTTGACAATGTTTCATATTAATGTCTGAAAGTCCTTAAAGATTTTCCAGGGTTCTCGAGAGGTTTTGGAGTTCTTGTCACAGAAAGATAATATTCCACGGGTTCCTCGAGTGGCTCTAAAATTTAGGGAGGAGGTTTTATAATATTTGCTGTTTCCAGGGCAGCTTCAGGAGGTTCGACAGTTTCACAGGAGACTGTGCAGGTGGTTTCTACGTAAGGGGTTCCAGAAAAAGACTCCAGGGTCCTTACAGAAAGACTCCAGGGTCCTTACAGAAAGACTCCAGGATCCTTACAGAAAGACTCCAGGGTCCTTACAGAAAGACTCCAGGGTCCTTACAGAAAGACTCCAGGGTCCTTACAGAAAGACTCCAGGGTCCTTACAGAAAGACTCCAGGGTCCTTACAGAAAGACTCCAGGGTCCTTACAGAAAGACTCCAGGGTGCTTACAAAAAGACTCCAGGGTCCTTACAGAAAGACTCCAGGGTCCTTACAAAAAGACTCCAGGGTCCTTACAGAAAGACTCCAGGGTCCTTACAAAAAGACTCCAGGATCCTTACAGAAAGACTCCAGGGTCCTTACAGAAAGACTCCAGGGTCCTTACAGAAAGACTCCAGGGTCCTTACAGAAAGACTCCAGGGTCCTTACAGAAAGACTCCAGGGTGCTTAAGGAGGTTTAAGGACCCTTCAGGTGTATTTAAGTTTGTTTCACAGACTTCAGAAGAGCTCAGGTGTTCTTCAGGTGTTCTTCAGGTGTTCTTCAGGTGTTCTTCAGGTGGGACCTCCGGGGTGTTTTCGGTGGTATTCCCTGATCTTTAGAGGAATCCTTCCTCTAAAGATCAGGGAATACCACTTGAAGGAGTTCAGGTGTTCAAAGATGACGATCAAGGTTCCAGGACCCTTGAATATGTTCAAGGAGACTCCTGAGAGTAATAACAGGGAATCTGTTTCAGGTCTGGAACCAGGCAGCAGTTTCCAGCTCAGGACCAGAACCAGATCAGGATTTTCAGTTAATCATCAATAACTGATCATCAATAACTGATCATCTGTGAGGAAGACCATCAAAAGCAGGATGCATTTAGAGTCTGGTCCAGTTTCAGAACCAACCCCCCGACAGAGTCCTTTTACAGTCTGAACCGGATCAAAACATCTTGAACCAGTCTGTGATGCGTTCACTGACCGAGGGAAGAACCAAAACTACAACAAACACTGAACTTCCCGTTTCTGCTGGAACAGGAAACACACACTCAGAGGTTCTGCTGCGGCTCCGATTAGTGGCTCACCTGTTCTCTGCGTACCTGTCCGTGTGCCCAGCGGGGGAGCTCATGATGTCACGGTGATGTCACAGCGCGCTCCGACCTGCTGCCCGTCTGCGAGTGAGTGATCCTCCTCTCTCTGCCTCTCAGGGACTCGCCCGGCCTCTCACCGTCTGACAGGTTCTGCTGCATTTCACCACAGAGCCGCCCTCTGATTGGACGACACTCACCTGCTCTGCATCCAGGCTTCATTAGTCTCCACCAATCAGAGGCCGAGGCTGTTTAAAGCAGCAGAAAGGGTGGGACACCTTCAGGGTCCTCGAGCCTTTTCATCTTTTTACCTGCTGCCAAGAACTAAGGACAAAGTTTAAAGTTTAAATAAGAAAAACCGCGGCACAATAATTCCACACAGTGGTGAAAAAGTGTCGGCTTTTAAATATAAGAGTATAATATAAGTTAGGTTAGTTAACCTAATTAACTAATTAACCTAATTAACTAACCCTAACGTTAGGTTAGTCAGCGCTTTGTTGAGCAGACGGATGAAGGCGGGTGGACAGGTGGGGGGGGCTGCCTCTTATGACCCCCCCGCCCCATAAATAATGAAATATGAAATAATCCTAAAAATGTTTTGTGTTTATTTATTTATTTATGTTTCAGAGAGAAAATAAAGAGATAAAAACATGAAGAAATTAATATTTCCATAAACTCCGAGTCTTATTATTCTCGTCAGCTGTTGGGTTCTGTGAGGTCAGTCGACTGGTTCCTGCCGGTTCTGATGCTGGTTCTGATGCTGGTCCTGATGCTGGTTCTGATGCCGGTCCTGGTGCCGGTTCTGGTGCTGACTGTGCAGAGACCCGTTGGGTCGGCAGGCGGTCTTCACTGCGCCCCACAGGTCAAAGGTCATCAGAGATGATGCAGCTTTAAAACTGAAAACCTCAAAGCTTCAGTTATGAGGAAAGGAGACACTTCCTGTTCCAACTTCCTGTTTCGGCCCACTTCCTGTGTCACAGTAAAAGCCCCCCCCCCTTGGATCAGTGTCTGTAACCCCGGTCCTGGGACCCACCGCCCCGCATGTTTTAGATGTTTCCCTCCTCCGGCACGCCTGACCCAGATGATCGGCTCCTTCTCAGGCCGCAGAGCCCGATGACCAGCTGCTCGTTACGATCCGATGACCAGCTGCTCGTTACGATCCGCTGCCAGGTCGCACCAAATGAGTTAAACCCAACATTTATCCTTTTATGGCGGCCGCTGGCCTCCTTTTCTGTCCTTTTTGCCGCCTCTGATTGTTGTTGATGACGCTGCTGCGTCATCCGACGCCTTCTCTGGCGCTGCGGCGGTAAGGTTTCCAGAGCCTGACCGTTCTGGGGATAATTGAAAAGCTGAGCAATGTTCCATTAATGCTCCGTGAAACCAAGCAGCTCATCACTGACTGCTGTCCTCCGTGCTAAAGATGATCTGCAGCTAATTTAAGTTCAGAGACGGCGTTGAACCGTGCTCAAGGGCACAGAGAGAGACGACCTTTGGCCAAATTACATCCAGGTTCATCGTTTAACCTAAAGCCGCCTCTTTATCTCATTGTAAGTCTTTGGATAAAAATCTTCTGGATGCATGAAGATAAACTCACAGAAGTTAAATATGAGCTTCATGTTGAATCTCACCTTAAATCCCAGGTTATGCTACAACTCCTCCCCCTGCTGGCATGAAGTGGAAGTGCACCTGTTCTGCTTTACCTGTGAGGCGAGTTCAGCCTGTGATATCCTGCATGTGGAAACCTACCTGCTGAGCTTCTTCTTCTGCTGCTCTGATAAAACATTCTTCACCTTTTAACCTGGGAGAGAAGCTTCGAGCTGCTGCTCAGCTTCAAACATGAGGAAGTCGTGTTTTTCACATTTCTGTTTATTTGTTCTGCAGCAGGATCACAGAGAACACGACCGGCTGAACGGAGACAACACCGAGGACACCGAGTACGGAGGGGCAGAAGGGTCAAAGTTAAAGCTCAGCCAGGAGAGTACGGAGGGGCAGAAGGGTCAAAGTTAAAGCTCAGCCGGGAGAGTACGGAGGGGCAGAAGGGTCAAAGTTAAAGCTCAGCCGGCAGAGTACGGAGGGGCAGAAGGGTCAAAGTTAAAGCTCAGCCGGGAGAGTACGGAGGGGCAGAAGGGTCAAAGTTAAAGCTCAGCCGGCAGAGTACGGAGGGGCAGAAGGGTCAAAGTTAAAGCTCAGCCGGCAGAGTACGGAGGGGCAGAAGGGTCAAAGTTAAAGCTCAGCCGGGAGAGTACGGAGGGGCAGAAGGGTCAAAGTTAAAGCTCAGCCGGCAGAGTACGGAGGGGCAGAAGGGTCAAAGTTAAAGCTCAGCCGGGAGAGTACGGAGGGGCAGAAGGGTCAAAGTTAAAGCTCAGCCGGCAGAGTACGGAGGGGCAGAAGGGTCAAAGTTAAAGCTCAGCCGGCAGAGTACGGAGGGGCAGAAGGGTCAAAGTTAAAGCTCAGCCGGCAGAGTACGGAGGGGCAGAAGGGTCAAAGTTAAAGCTCAGCCGGCAGAGTACGGAGGGGCAGAAGGGTCAAAGTTAAAGCTCAGCCGGCAGAGTACGGAGGGGCAGAAGGGTCAAAGTTAAAGCCCAGCCGGCAGAGTACGGAGGGGCAGAAGGGTCAAAGTTAAAGCTCAGCCGGCAGAGTACGGAGGGGCAGAAGGGTCAAAGTTAAAGCTCAGCCGGCAGAGTACGGAGGGGCAGAAGGGTCAAAGTTAAAGCTCAGCCGGCAGAGTACGGAGGGGCAGAAGGGTCAAAGTTAAAGCTCAGCCGGCAGAGTACGGAGGGGCAGAAGGGTCAAAGTTAAAGCTCAGCCGGCAGAGTACGGAGGGGCAGAAGGGTCAAAGTTAAAGCTCAGCCGGCAGAGTACGGAGGGGCAGAAGGGTCAAAGTTAAAGCCCAGCCGGCAGAGTACGGAGGGGCAGAAGGGTCAAAGTTAAAGCTCAGCCGGCAGAGTACGGAGGGGCAGAAGGGTCAAAGTTAAAGCTCAGCCGGCAGAGTACGGAGGGGCAGAAGGGTCAAAGTTAAAGCTCAGCCGGCAGAGTACGGAGGGGCAGAAGGGTCAAAGTTACACTGTTACACATTCCTAACACCAGGTGGCGTTTATCTAACATCTGATTAACGCTGTTTTAAACACAGCAGAGGCGTGGAAAAGCAGGTGAAACCCGACCCCACCCGACCCGACCCGACCCTCCAGACTGTAGCTTTATATCCTGACACACCCTGAATGTCCCGCCCACACCTGGTACACCTGAAGGTCCCGGCTGGCAGCTGGACCTGAAGGAACCTTTCAGAAGAGGGTTCTGTTCAGCTGTTCTTTGGTGGTTCTGAATCAGGTTCTACTCAGATCATCAAACTCAGGAAACTCAGGGAGTGACGCCTGGACCAGAACCAGCTGCACCTGGACCAACTGGAGCCGGATCTACACTCAGCGGTTCTGGACCTGGTTCTGGACCAGTTGGACCTGGGTCACACAGAATCTGTGGCAGAAAACTTGTCATCTCCAGCGTTCGGTGAGTGTTCGTCCGTCGTCGTCTTCCTCGGAGACGTCCTGATGACTGACAGCTCAGAGGTCAGAGGTCGGTGGCCTCCATTTTGCTGAACTTGTCCTCCAGGTCCTGAGCGCTGATCCGAGGGAGACCTTCATCCAGAGGACAGCCCTCCACCAGGCTGTTCATGGGGGTGGGAGGGACCACAGACTCCTCCTCCTGTGCGTCTCCCAGGCAACCGTCTCCGTCATTCTCTCTGAGGAAGTCTTTGACGATGGGGAGGAGCTTCTTCCGAGACGCCAGCGTGTTTCCTGAAAGAGGAACGAGACGAGAGGAGCATCAGTGGCCTGAATAAATCATGTTAACATGGACCACCCGTCCAGAACTTTACTGACCTTGATGATAGGCTGACATGTGGGGATAGGGGCTGCTGATTGGATGGAGGTTGAGGGCGGGGTTACGGGCCTTTTCCAGGTACTGGCACACCTGGGGAAGGAGGACACCTGTGTGTAGTATTTGCATATCAGCGTTTGGACTGGTGTGTGTTACCGAGCTTCAGGTTCTGGACCCTGAAGGGGGTCAGAAGGTCAGCTGACCCCATCAGAGCCGTGTTGGGCATTGAGTTGCATCTCGATCCAACCCGGTTCATACTGGGACAATACTGCAGGTACAGCTGTGTCTGTGCGGTAAATCAAAGTGTATCTCCATGTAGTTTCTAAGTGTTCAATAAACTAAATAAACAAAGTGTTTGATGCGACTTACAGAGCTGGAAGTTATTGTTCCATGGAACCACACTGCCACCTAGTGGCCACAGCGTATGAGTTATAAATGGACGTTGTTGGAAGGAACAGAAATGATAAGAACTCCCCTCCAAGTGGAGGATTACTTAGTTCTGTTCATGTTTTCTTTCTGTATTCCTTTGGGTTTTTCCTTTCTAAATATAAATCTGTGGCCTCTACAGTATCATGAGATGGCGTGCTGTTCAAAACCTGCTTACAGATGTGCCACCACTGACACATCTGTAACTCTGATTAGCATCAGCGTGTAGCATCAGTGTGAAGCACGTGTTAGCATCAGTGTGAAGCACGTGTTAGCATCAGTGTGTAGCATGCGTTAGCATCAGTGTGTAGCATCAGTGTGTAACATGCGTTAGCATCAGTGTGTAACATGCGTTAGCATCAGTGTGTAACTTGCGTTAGCATCAGTGTGTAGCATGCGTTAGCATCAGTGTGTAGCATCAGCGTGTAGCATGAATTAGCATCAGCGTGTAACATGCGTTAGCATCAGTGTGTAGCATGAATTAGCATCAGCGTGTAACATGCGTTAGCATCAGTGTGTAGCATGAATTAGCATCAGCGTGTAACATGCGTTAGCATCAGTGTGTAGCATGAATTAGCATCAGCGTGTAACATGCGTTAGCATCAGTGTGTAGCATGCGTTAGCATCAGCGCGTACCTGGTCCCTGCAGGTGCCACTATGACTGAACACAGCCAACTCTCTGATTGGCTCTTTGTTCTCAGTGAAGGAGATTGTCATCATCAGCAGCAAATCGTATCCAAACTTCTGGCTGAAACTTGAAAGTTCCGCCTCCAGTTCCGGCCTCTGCAGGAACTCCTGACACATACAGAAACACACACAGCATATGAAGATCACCTGCTCTACCTCCACTTCCTGTCACAGTGATGTCACAGTGATGTCACAGTGATGTCACTACAGCATGTGGACTCACCCCCAGCGTGATGTAGAGAACAGAGACGGCGATATTCAAACTTCCTGAAACCGCTTTCATGTCCTTCAACAACATCTGCTCCGTGTTCAGACCTGAAGACAAAATACCACATCTGTTCAAATTAGGCCAAAATACTACGCTGTACATCAGATAAATACTAAAACTATAAAGTACTGCAGCTAATACGGCCGTCTGCTGTGTCTGAAACATGAAATCAGTAAAGTATTAATGTAGTATCTAATGGTAATAATAGTATCGTATTATCTTAGTATAGTGATGGTATAACAGTATAGTATTAGTACAGTATATACTGGAGTATATTAGCATAGTATCAGTAGAGTATTAGTGTATCAATATATTATTACTATAGTATTAGTACAGTAGTAGTATGGTATTAGTATAATATTAGTATAGTTTTAAAATAATATTTGTATAGTAGTAGTATTCTGGTAGCATAGTATCAGTATAATATCAGTATAGTATCAGTATAGTATTGGTATAGTATCAGTATAATATCAGTATAGTATCAGTATAGTATCGGTATAGTATCAGTATAGTATCGGTATAGCAGTATAGTATCGGTATAGCAGTATAGTATCGGTATAGTATCAGTATAGTATCGGTATAGCAGTATAGTATCGGTATAGTATCGGTATAGAATCAGTATAGCAGTATAGTATTGGTATAGTATCAGTATAGTATTGGTATAGTATCAGTATAGTATCAGTATAGCAGTATAGTATTGGTATAGTATCAGTATAGTATCAGTATAGCAGTATAGTATTGGTATAGTATCAGTATAGTATCGGTATAGTATCAGTATAGCAGTATAGTATCGGTATAGTATCAGCATAGTATCGGTATAGTATCAATATAGTATTAGTATAGTATCAGTATAGCAGTATAGTATCGGTATAGTATCAGTATAGTATCGGTATAGTATCAGTATAGTATCAGTATAGCAGTATAGTATCGGTATAGTATCAGTATAGTATCAGTATAGCAGTATAGTATCGGTATAGTATCAGCATAGTATCGGTATAGTATCAATATAGTATTAGTATAGTATCAGTATAGCAGTATAGTATTGGTATAGTATCAGTATAGTATCGGTATAGTATCAGTATAGTATCAGTATAGTATCGGTATAGTATCAGTAAAGTATCGGTATAGTATCAGTATAGCAGTATAGTATTGGTATAGTATCAGTATAGTATCGGTATAGTATCAGTATAGTATCAGTATAGCAGTATAGTATTGGTATAGTATCGGTATAGTATCGGTATAGCAGTATAGTATTGGTATAGTATTGGTATAGTATTGGTATAGTATCAGCATAGTATCGGTATAGTATCAGTACAGTATCGGTATAGTATCAGTATAGTATCGGTATAGTATCGGTATAGTATCAGTATAGTATCAGTATAGCAGTATAGTATTGGTATAGTATCAGTATAGCAGTATAGTATTGGTATAGTATCAGTATAATATCGGTATAGTATCAGTATAGCAGTATAGTATCGGTATAGTACAGTAGTAGTATGGTATTAGTATAATATTAGTATAGTTTTAAAATAATATTTGTATAGTAGTAGTATTCTGGTAGCATAGTATCAGTATAATATCAGTATAGTATTGGTATAGTATCGGTATAGTATCAGTATAGTATCGGTATAGTATCAGTATAGTATCGGTATAGTATCAGTATAGTATCGGTATAGTATCGGTATAGTATCAGTACAGTATTGGTATAGTATCGGTATAGTATTGGTATAGTATCAGTACAGTTTTGGTATAGTATTGGTATAGTATAGTAGTAGTATGGTATTAGTATAATATTAGTATAGTTTTAAAATAATATTTGTATAGTAGTAGTATTCTGGTAGCATAGTATCAGTATAATATCAGTATAGTATTGGTATAGTATCTGTATAGCAGTATAGTATCGGTATAGTATCAGTATAGTATTGGTATAGTATCGGTATAGTATCAGTATAGTATCGGTATAGTATCAGTATAGTATCGGTATAGTATCGGTATAGTATCAGTACAGTATTGGTATAGTATCGGTATAGTATTGGTATAGTATCAGTACAGTTTTGGTATAGTATTGGTATAGTATAGTAGTAGTATGGTATTAGTATAATATTAGTATAGTTTTAAAATAATATTTGTATAGTAGTAGTATTCTGGTAGCATAGTATCAGTATAATATCAGTATAGTATTGGTATAGTATCTGTATAGCAGTATAGTATCGGTATAGTATCAGTATAGTATCGGTATAGTATCAGTACAGTATTGGTATAGTATCGGTATAGTATTGGTATAGTATCAGTACAGTATTGGTATAGTATCAGTACAGTATTGGTATAGTATCGGTATAGTATTGGTATAGTATCAGTACAGTATTGGCATAGTATCGGTATAGTATCGGTATAGTATCAGTACAGTATCGGTATAGTATTGGTATAGTATTGGTATAGTATCAGTAGAGTATCGGTATAGTATCGTATAGTATTGGTATAGTATCAGTAGAGTATCGGTATAGTATTGGCATAGTATCGGTATAGTATCGGTATAGTATCAGTACAGTATCGGTATAGTATCGTATAGTATCGGTATAGTATCGTATAGTATTGGTATAGTATCAGTAGAGTATCGGTATAGTATCGGTATAGTATCAGTACAGTATTGGTATAGTATCGGTATAGTATCGTATAGTATCGGTATAGTATCGTATAGTATCGGTATAGTATCAGTAGAGTATCGGTATAGTATCGTATAGTATTGGTATAGTATCAGTAGAGTATCGGTATAGTATTGGCATAGTATCGGTATAGTATCAGTACAGTATCGGTATAGTATCGTATAGTATCGGTATAGTATCAGTAGAGTATCGGTATAGTATTGGTATAGTATCGGTATAGTATCGTATAGTATCGGTATAGTATCAGTAGAGTATCGGTATAGTATTGGTATAGTATCAGTACAGTATTGGTATAGTATCGGTATAGTATCGGTATAGTATCAGTACAGTATTGGTATAGTATCGGTATAGTATCGGTATAGTATCGTATAGTATCGGTATAGTATCGTATAGTATTGGTATAGTATCAGTAGAGTATCGGTATAGTATCGGTATAGTATCGTATAGTATCAGCATAGTATCAGTATAGTATTGGTATAGTATCAGTATAGTATCGGTATAGTATCGTATAGTATCGGTATAGTATCGGTATAGTATCGTATAGTATTGGTATAGTATCAGTATAGTATCAGTATAGTATCAGTATAGTATCGGTATAGTATCAGCATAGTATCAGTATAGTATTGGTATAGTATCAGTATAGTATCAGTACAATATCAGTATAGTATCAGTATAGTATCAGTATAGTATCGGTATAGTATCAGTATAGTATCGGTATAGTATCAGTATAGTATCAGTATAGTATCAGTACAGTATTGGTATAGTATCGGTATAGTATGGGTACAGTATTGGTATAGTATCAGTATAGTATCAGTATAGTATCAGTACAGTATCGGTATAGTATCAGTATAGTATCAGTATAGTATCAGCATAGTATTGGTATAGTATCAGTATAGTATCAGTACAGTATTGGTATAAAGCTTCGTAGACTCTGATATGACACAGGTAGTAAAGAAGTACCTCACTCAGAGCTCCAGTACCTCCAGTCCTGCTGATGACTAATACAACAGGACACCGTCAGGGGGAAGCACAGCTGGTCTACCTCTACAGGTGCAGCCGAATCCTCATGAACTCACCCGAGACGTCGAACTTGGCATCCTGCAGAGCCTGGAAGAGGGCGCCCCTCGGTGGCAGAGCGGGGAACTGCATCTCCAGCGCCGCAGCGTACTGGCTGTCTTTAGGTGTGACTTTACCTGCAGCGGGAGCCATGTTGACGCAGTCCAGAACCACCGTCGCTACACACACACCAATCAATAATCAATAATCAATAATCAATATCACTCACTGCCAAGAGAGTCGGGAAACTTTTCATGGACCTGATGCGTTTACCGTAGAGAAGGTGAGCAAGCTGCTGGTCTAGGATCTGGGGAGCTTTCTGGATGATGCGTTCCGCTACCAACGTAGCGCAGGAGCCCACCGTCTCCACGGTAACTGGACAGGAAGGGGATGGTGTTCTCTCAAGGTAGTGATGGTCGATCACCTCCACCACTGCCCCCTCCAGGTCACTGTCTGAACTGCAGGAGAACAAGAGCCAATCAGACAGGTGAGCTCAGGGTGGGGTCTGTGGTTAGCTGAGGGGGGTCTGTGGTTAGCCGAGGGGGGTCTGTGGTTAGCCGAGGGGGGTCTGTGGTTAGCTGAGGGGGTCTGTGGTTAGCAGAGGGGGTCTGTGGTTAGCCGAGGGGGGTCTGTGGTTAGCAGAGGGGGGTCTGTGGTTAGCCGAGGGGGTCTGTGGTTAGCAGAGGGGGTCTGTGGTTAGCCGAGGGGGGTCTGTGGTTAGCTGAGGGGGGTCTGTGGTTAGCCGAGGGGGGTCTGTGGTTAGCTGAGGGGGTCTGTGGTTAGCTGAGGGGGGTCTGTGGTTAGCTGAGGGGGTCTGTGGTTAACTGAGGGGGGTCTGTGGTTAGCCGAGGGGGGTCTGTGGTTAACTGAGGGGGGTCTGTGGTTAGCTGAGGGGGGTCTGTGGTTAACTGAGGGGGGTCTGTGGTTAGCTGAGGGGGTCTGTGGTTAGCTGAGGGGGTCTGTGGTTAGCTGAGGGGGTCTGTGGTTAACTGAGGGGGGTCTGTGGTTAGCCGAGGGGGGTCTGTGGTTAACTGAGGGGGGTCTGTGGTTAGCTGAGGGGGGTCTGTGGTTAACTGAGGGGGGTCTGTGGTTAACTGAGGGGGGTCTGTGGGTAGCTGGGGGGGGTCTGTGGTTAGCCGAGGGGGGTCTGTGGTTAACTGAGGGGGGTCTGTGGTTAGCTGAGGGGGTCTGTGGTTAGCTGAGGGGGGTCTGTGGTTAGCTGAGGGGGTCTGTGGTTAGCAGAGGGGGGTCTGTGGTTAGCTGAGGGGGGTCTGTGGTTAGCCGAGGGGGGTCTGTGGTTAGCTGAGGGGGGTCTGTGGTTAGCCGAGGGGGGTCTGTGGTTAGCTGAGGGGGTCTGTGGTTAGCTGAGGGGGGTCTGTGGTTAGCCGAGGGGGGTCTGTGGTTAGCTGAGGGGGGTCTGTGGTTAGCTGAGGGTGTCTGTGGGTAGCTGAGGGGGTCTGTGGTTAGCTGGGGGGGGTCTGTGGTTAGCCGAGGGGGGTCTGTGGTTAACTGAGGGGGGTCTGTGGTTAACTGAGGGGGGTCTGTGGTTAGCTGGGGGAGGTCTGTGGTTAGCTGAGGGGGGTGTGTGGTTAGCTGGGGGAGGTCTGTGGTTAGCTGAGGGGGGTGTGTGGTTAGCTGGGGGAGGTCTGTGGTTAGCTGAGGGGGGTGTGTGGTTAGCTGGGGGAGGTCTGTGGTTAACTGAGGGGGGTCTGTGGTTAGCTGAGGGTGTCTGTGGGTAGCTGGGGGGGTCTGTGGTTAGCAGAGGGGGGTCTGTGGTTAACTGAGGGGGGTCTGTGGTTAACTGAGGGGGGTCTGTGGTTAGCTGGGGGAGGTCTGTGGTTAGCTGAGGGGGGTGTGTGGTTAGCTGGGGGAGGTCTGTGGTTAGCTGAGGGGGGTGTGTGGTTAGCTGGGGGAGGTCTGTGGTTAACTGAGGGGGGTCTGTGGTTAGCTGAGGGTGTCTGTGGGTAGCTGGGGGGGTCTGTGGTTAGCTGAGGGGGGTCTGTGGTTAGCCGGGGGGGGTCTGTGGTTAGCTGAGGGGGGTCTGTGGTTAGCTGGGGGAGGTCTGTGGTTAGCTGAGGGGGGTGTGTGGTTAGCTGGGGGAGGTCTGTGGTTAGCTGGGGGGGGTCTGTGGTTACCTGGGCAGGACATTGTGGTCGACGAGCGTCAGCCGCAGGCGGCCGGCGCGCTGCAGCGCTCGCAGGTCCAGCTGGTCCCTGAACAGCAGCAGATCTGGAGACAAACCCACCTGGCGCAGCAGGAAGACGTTGTCTGAGCGCAGAACCAGTTCTGACTGCCGGATGTTGAGCAGCGGCAGAGCGAGCGGCTCGCTGTGAGCAGTCTGACAGACAGAGGAGTTAGAACCAGAACCAGCACCTGCACCTGCTGGCAGCTCATTGGACAGCGGCTCACCTGGGACAGGAAGTAGGCAAAGGCCAGAGCAGACACCATGGAGTCCACGTCACAGGCCTCGTTACCCAGAACGATGTGGAACCCTGGACCCTCTGGCTCCACATTCGCCTGCGAAACCAGAGCAAACCCCTCAGACAGGAAGCTGACACGAGAATAAAAGGGTGAACGACCTGTTTACACAATATGCTTCATTATTCTTTTAAATTTAACCAGAAATTATTTAATCGTGTTGTCTTCTCACTGGAAGTTTACTTTGAAAGGCTCGTAAACCGGAAGTTTACGTTTGAAAGGTTGACCCCTGGCTAACCTGACAACCATCATTTAAATAAAGAAATCTGTACTGGTTCAGAGCCACAGTTTGACAGGAAAATCTAACGGCTCGCTGCAGCTAACGGCTAACCGTGTGTGCTACCTTCACGGCCCGCTGGCAGCTCGTCAGAAACTCCTCCATCGCTGCCCCGTTAGCCGTTAGCTTCCGGCCGCTAACACTCCCGCTGCGGCGGTCTGACGACCCGCGAGCTGCGGCTGGAACCTCGGAGCAGATCCGGTAAACGGGACGAGTGACTCACCGAACCGAGGGCTGCCAAGAACACGTTACCGTTCAGAGCGCGTGATAGTCGGTAACGCGCTGGGTGAAAGGTCAAGACGCGTTCATTGACACGTTCGAAGCTCGTGAAAGTGGAACAATTAAAAGTAACTGAAAAACATCTCCGTGTTCAATCAGTAATGAATCACAATGTTCAACTGCAGAATGAGTTTATTTATAAAAGAGACCAAACTGAGGCAAAGTTAGGATTTATCTTTATTGATTAAAGCTGAAATTTTCTCCAATAAACAGTTCAGCAGCGTTTATTTTCTGATTTCTGAGCAGCCTCCTGCTGACATCAGAGGTTAAAGGTCACCACGTAGCCACCCCTCTGTGAAAGACTGAGTTCAGTATGTCAGGACGGCCATCATGTTTCAGTCAGTCTTATTTTAGTTTTGGGATGGATGTCTTGGTATTATTTCAACTGTTTGAAGACAAACCCGTGTTTTACCCTTCGATCTCAACAGGAGGCTCCATGTTCTACTGGCACCGATTTTTATTTCTTAAAATCAGACATTTTTAAAAACCTTCAGACTCTATAATCTCCAAACTTTTTTTCTTGGCCAGTTCCACAAACACAAACAGTGTAAAAACAATCGAGTTGGACCAGAAGCCACATTTCCATCAGCATTTAAAAGCAGCACGGCCCTCCTGTGGAACTCTGGGTAATGTAGTGTCCAGCAGTTTTCCTCAGATTCTGCTGCGGGGTGAAAGAAAGCTGACAAATAACTGAAAAAGTAAAAAGAAGAAGAAGAAAAACAGAACCGTGAGGCTTCTGACTTCTCAGTTTGGGCCGATCCAGACTGACGGGACTGACCCAGACCTCAGCTCCTCATGTTTGTCTCATCTGATGTTCTGAAAGCTCCGGTGACCTCTGACCCCCTAAGAGGAGGCCTAGATCTTCTCTACATAGTTTCCAGGGAACATCCCCTCTCTGCCCCGCAGCCGGCCGAACCACCAACCCGACGGATCTACAGAAACAGAGACGGGTCACAGCCTGTCCTGTCCAGCTCATCAGAACCGCAGCCACACACACACGGTACCTTCGGTCAGAATCTCGATGATGTCGTCAGCGTTGAAGCTCAGCTCGTCGGTGTCCTGGGCGTCGTAGGCGTACAGAGCTCTGCACTGAGGGGACCGGGGCTTTGGTTTCGGTCGACCCGCTCCTGGAACCGGTTTCACCTCCTTTGAGCGGCGCCGATGCAGCCTGCAGACAAGAAACAGGGAGAACTGTGACCCAGTTTGACCTTTAACCTGACGGACGACCTCATAAGATGCTGGCTGGGAGCAGGTACTGGTTCTGCAGCCAGTTTGGATCTGCAGGTTACTGGTGGTTCTGACGGTTCTGCGTTACCGGACTGCTGTCTCACCCTGCGGCGCCCTGGTCAGGGACGTTCATGAAGCCCATGTCATGGTGCTGTTGGGCTTGGTTGCTGGTGCGGTGCTGGTTCTGGAGGCGGGGCAGGGTGGGCTGCTCCATGCTGGACTGCTGTCTCAGTAAGGAGCCTCTGGAGGACGTGTGGCGTCCCCTTGGAGCTCCGCCTCCTCTGGAGGAAGGCGCTGTAGAGAAAACAGACCATCAGGATCCGACACTCAGAGGTTCTGACACCTGAAGGTTCTGTAACTGGTACCTGAGGTGTACTGGTTAGTGGGCGGGACTTGGCTGCCCATGTGGCGGCTCTTGCGGTTGTCCCGCCGCGTCGGTCCTGTGGAGCGAACAGACAGGAAGTGATGTCAGCGCAACAGGAAGTGATGTCAGCCCAACAGGAAGTGATGTCACCCCAACAGGAAGTGATGTCAGCCCAGGACTGTTCTGGATGCTCGCTGCATCTGGTCTGAACCTACTTGAATTCTTGGGTAGACCCGGTCCGACGGAGACCTGCAGGACCTTCCCGCTGGGCTTCAGGACCGCCTCGTCCCCCTGACCCACCTGGAACTGGATCTGCCTGGAGCCCGAGGAGCTGAACGGACCCCAGCCGCCCTTCTTCACCTTAAACTCCAGCCTGCGGTGAACAGAGCGGTTCTGAAGGTCAGGGCTGGTTGGACTGAACACTGAACCCGACCACAGTGTTGCTGCGATGCGGCGACACTCACAGATTGTTGAACTTGAGCGGCAGCGTCCGGTCCGTCCGCTCTTGGTACCGTTTCACCAGCAGACTGAGGAACTCCGTCTTAAAGATGCTCTGCAGGACGCTGTCGTACTCCTCCTCGTGGATGATGAAGATGTCGTCCTGCAGGGTGCTGACGGACAGACGGAGCAACCAATCAGAGACAGACAGCAAAACAAACCGTCCTGACGCCTTCAGCTGTGGTTCTGATCCACACAACGGGTTCTAGTTAGTTCTGACGCCGCTTTACAGGTTACAAGTTCTGTTTCTAAGCCTTGTGGTTCTGATCCGACTGTGGTTCTGGTATTGTGCCGTACCTCAGGGAAACAGACTGGACCTTGTTGAGCTCAATCTTCCTCTTCAGAACCTCTTGGATCTGACCTTTATCTGGGCCCTGCTTTACCTTCTCTCGACCAATCAGGTACAGGAACTTTGGGGTGAGGATGAGGTCCCGCTTCACCGTCTGTGGAACAACAAGAAAACTTTGGACCCCAGTATTGACACTAGTTTCCATCCTGGACTTGTATGGGATATGGTTCTGGTTCTGGTTCATTCAGGGTCAGGTATATTTTCAGCTGAGCTCTGCCCACAGAGGAGGAGGAACGATGGTTCCTTCTGCTTGACATTTAAAAGCTGCTTTAGTTTTACCACAGCGGCTGTAGCCTGTTGGTTTAAGTCCCGCCTCCCCGCCCCAGCTGTAGCTGTCAAAGTATTTCCCCCCCGACCCTTCGGTTGGAGTCAGATCTCCAGCTGAATCGAGGTGCTGACATTCTTCTTCTTCTTCACCCCGTTTACGCGCTTCTAAATTCTTCTTCTTCACCCCGTTTACGCGCTTCTAAATTCTTCTTCTTCACCCCGTTTACGCGCTTCTAAATTCTTCTTCACACCGTTTACACGCTTCTAAATTCTTCTTCTTCACCCCGTTTACACGCTTCTAAATTCTTCTTCTTCACCCCGTTTACGCGCTTCTAAATTCTTCTTCTTCACCCCGTTTACGCGCTTCTAAATTCTTCTTCTTCACCTCGTTTACGCGCTTCTAAATTCTTCTTCTTCACCTCGTTTACGCGCTTCTAAATTCTTCTTCTTCACCCCGTTTACGCGCTTCTAAATTCTTCTTCTTCACCCCGTTTACGCGCTTCTAAATTCTTCTTCTTCACCTCGTTTACGCGCTTCTAAATTCTTCTTCTTCACCCCGTTTACGCGCTTCTAAATTCTTCTTCTTCACCCCGTTTACGCGCTTCTAAATTCTTCTTCTTCACCCCGTTTACGCGCTTCTAAATTCTTCTTCTTCACCCCGTTTACGCGCTTCTAAATTCTTCTTCTTCACCCCGTTTACGCGCTTCTAAATTCTTCTTCTTCACCTCGTTTACACGCTTCTAAATTCTTCTTCACCCCGTTTACACGCTTCTAAATTCTTCTTCTTCACCTCGTTTACACGCTTCTAAATTCTTCTTCTTCACCTCGTTTACACGCTTCTAAATTCTTCTTCTTCACCTCGTTTACACGCTTCTAAATTCTTCTTCTTCGCCCCGTTTACGCGCTTCTAAATTCTTCTTCTTCGCCCCGTTTACGCGCTTCTAAATTCTTCTTCTTCGCCCCGTTTACGCGCTTCTAAATTCTTCTTCTTCGCCCCGTTTACGCGCTTCTAAATTCTTCTTCTTCGCCCCGTTTACACGCTTCTAAATTCTTCTTCTTCGCCTTGTTTACACGCTTCTAAATTCTTCTTCTTCGCCTTGTTTACACGCTTCTAAATTCTTCTTCTTCACCCCGTTTACGCGCTTCTAAATTCTTCTTCTTCGCCCCGTTTACGCGCTTCTAAATTATTCTTCTTCACCCCGTTTACGCGCTTCTAAATTCTTCTTCACACCGTTTACGCGCTTCTAAATTCTTCTTCTTCACCCCGTTTACGCGCTTCTAAATTCTTCTTCTTCACCCCGTTTACGCGCTTCTAAATTCTTCTTCTTCACCCCGTTTACACGCTTCTAAATTCTTCTTCTTCACCTCGTTTACACGCTTCTAAATTCTTCTTCTTCTCCCCGTTTACGCGCTTCTAAATTCTTCTTCTTCACCCCGTTTACGCGCTTCTAAATTCTTCTTCTTCACCCCGTTTACGCGCTTCTAAATTCTTCTTCACACCGTTTACGCGCTTCTAAATTCTTCTTCTTCACCCCGTTTACGCGCTTCTAAATTCTTCTTCTTCACCCCGTTTACGCGCTTCTAAATTCTTCTTCTTCACCCCGTTTACGCGCTTCTAAATTCTTCTTCACACCGTTTACGCGCTTCTAAATTCTTCTTCTTCACCCCGTTTACACGCTTCTAAATTCTTCTTCTTCACCTAGTTTACGCCCTTCTAAATTCTTCTTCTTCACCCCGTTTACGCGCTTCTAAATTCTTCTTCTTCACCCCGTTTACGCGCTTCTAAATTCTTCTTCACCCCGTTTACACGCTTCTAAATTCTTCTTCACCCCGTTTACAAGCGTCTAAATTCTTCTTCTTCACCTCGTTTACACGCTTCTAAATTCTTCTTCTTCACCCCGTTTACACGCTTCTAAATTCTTCTTCTTCACCTCGTTTACAAGCTTCTAAATTCTTCTTCTTCACCCCGTTTACACGCTTCTAAATTCTTCTTCTTCACCCCGTTTACACGCTTCTAAATTCTTCTTCTTCACCCCGTTTACACGCTTCTAAATTCTTCTTCTTCACCCCGTTTACACGCTTCTAAATTCTTCTTCTTCGCCCCGTTTACGCGCTTCTAAATTCTTCTTCTTCGCCCCGTTTACACGCTTCTAAATTCTTCTTCTTCGCCCCGTTTACACGCTTCTAAATTCTTCTTCTTCGCCCCGTTTACACGCTTCTAAATTCTTCTTCTTCGCCTTGTTTACACGCTTCTAAATTCTTCTTCTTCACCCCGTTTACGCGCTTCTAAATTCTTCTTCTTCACCCCGTTTACGCGCTTCTAAATTCTTCTTTTTCACCTCGTTTACGCGCTTCTAAATTCTTCTTCTTCACCTCGTTTACGCGCTTCTAAATTCTTCTTCTTCACCTAGTTTACGCGCTTCTAAATTCTTCTTCTTCACCTCGTTTACGCGCTTCTAAATTCTTCTTCTTCACCCCGTTTACACGCTTCTAAATTCTTCTTTTTCACCTCGTTTACGCGCTTCTAAATTCTTCTTCTTCACCTCGTTTACGCGCTTCTAAATTCTTCTTCTTCACCTAGTTTACGCGCTTCTAAATTCTTCTTCTTCACCTCGTTTACGCGCTTCTAAATTCTTCTTCTTCACCCCGTTTACACGCTTCTAAATTCTTCTTCTTCACCTCGTTTACACGCTTCTAAATTCTTCTTCACCCCGTTTACGCGCTTCTAAATTCTTCTTCTTCGCCCCGTTTACGCGCTTCTAAATTCTTCTTCTTCACCCCGTTTACGCGCTTCTAAATTCTTCTTCTTCTCCCCGTTTACGCGCTTCTAAATTCTTCTTCTTCACCCCGTTTACGCGCTTCTAAATTCTTCTTCTTCACCCCGTTTACGCGCTTCTAAATTCTTCTTCTTCGCCCCGTTTACGCGCTTCTAAATTCTTCTTCTTCGCCCCGTTTACGCGCTTCTAAATTCTTCTTCTTCACCCCGTTTACGCGCTTCTAAATTCTTCTTCTTCACACCGTTTACACGCTTCTAAATTCTTCTTCTTTACCCCGTTTACACGCTTCTAAATTCTTCTTCTTCACCCCGTTTACACGCTTCTAAATTCTTCTTCTTCACCCCGTTTACACGCTTCTAAATTCTTCTTCTTCACCCCGTTTACACGCTTCTAAATTCTTCTTCTTCGCCCCGTTTACGCGCTTCTAAATTCTTCTTCTTCGCCCCGTTTACACGCTTCTAAATTCTTCTTCTTCGCCCCGTTTACACGCTTCTAAATTCTTCTTCTTCGCCCCGTTTACACGCTTCTAAATTCTTCTTCTTCGCCTTGTTTACACGCTTCTAAATTCTTCTTCTTCACCCCGTTTACGCGCTTCTAAATTCTTCTTTTTCACCTCGTTTACGCGCTTCTAAATTCTTCTTCTTCACCTCGTTTACGCGCTTCTAAATTCTTCTTCTTCACCTCGTTTACGCGCTTCTAAATTCTTCTTCTTCACCTAGTTTACGCGCTTCTAAATTCTTCTTCTTCACCTCGTTTACGCGCTTCTAAATTCTTCTTCTTCACCCCGTTTACACGCTTCTAAATTCTTCTTTTTCACCTCGTTTACGCGCTTCTAAATTCTTCTTCTTCACCTCGTTTACGCGCTTCTAAATTCTTCTTCTTCACCTAGTTTACGCGCTTCTAAATTCTTCTTCTTCACCTCGTTTACGCGCTTCTAAATTCTTCTTCTTCACCCCGTTTACGCGCTTCTAAATTCTTCTTCTTCACCTCGTTTACACGCTTCTAAATTCTTCTTCACCCCGTTTACGCGCTTCTAAATTCTTCTTCTTCGCCCCGTTTACGCGCTTCTAAATTCTTCTTCTTCACCCCGTTTACGCGCTTCTAAATTCTTCTTCTTCTCCCCGTTTACGCGCTTCTAAATTCTTCTTCTTCACCCCGTTTACGCGCTTCTAAATTCTTCTTCTTCACCCCGTTTACGCGCTTCTAAATTCTTCTTCTTCGCCCCGTTTACGCGCTTCTAAATTCTTCTTCTTCGCCCCGTTTACGCGCTTCTAAATTCTTCTTCTTCACCCCGTTTACGCGCTTCTAAATTCTTCTTCTTCACACCGTTTACACGCTTCTAAATTCTTCTTCTTTACCCCGTTTACACGCTTCTAAATTCTTCTTCTTCACCCCGTTTACACGCTTCTAAATTCTTCTTCTTCACCCCGTTTACACGCTTCTAAATTCTTCTTCTTCACCCCGTTTACACGCTTCTAAATTATTCTTCTTCACCCCGTTTACGCGCTTCTAAATTCTTCTTCTTCACCCCGTTTACGCGCTTCTAAATTCTTCTTCTTCACCCCGTTTACGCGCTTCTAAATTCTTCTTCTTCACCCCGTTTACACGCTTCTAAATTCTTCTTCTTCACCCCGTTTACACGCTTCTAAATTCTTCTTCTTCACCTCGTTTACACGCTTCTAAATTCTTCTTCTTCACCTCGTTTACAAGCTTCTAAATTCTTCTTCTTCACCCCGTTTACACGCTTCTAAATTCTTCTTCTTCACCTCGTTTACACGCTTCTAAATTCTTCTTCTTCACCCCGTTTACCCGCTTCTAAATTCTTCTTCTTCACCCCGTTTACGCGCTTCTAAATTCTTCTTCTTCACCCCGTTTACACGCTTCTAAATTCTTCTTCTTCACCTCGTTTACAAGCTTCTAAATTCTTCTTCTTCACCCCGTTTACACGCTTCTAAATTCTTCTTCTTCACCCCGTTTACACGCTTCTAAATTCTTCTTCTTCACCCCGTTTACACGCTTCTAAATTCTTCTTCTTCACCCCGTTTACACGCTTCTAAATTCTTCTTCTTCACCCCGTTTACGCGCTTCTAAATTCTTCTTCTTCACCCCGTTTACGCGCTTCTAAATTCTTCTTCTTCACCCCGTTTACGCGCTTCTAAATTCTTCTTCACCCCGTTTACACGCTTCTAAATTCTTCTTCACCCCGTTTACAAGCGTCTAAATTCTTCTTCTTCACCTCGTTTACACGCTTCTAAATTCTTCTTCTTCACCCCGTTTACACGCTTCTAAATTCTTCTTCTTCACCTCGTTTACAAGCTTCTAAATTCTTCTTCTTCACCCCGTTTACACGCTTCTAAATTCTTCTTCTTCACCCCGTTTACACGCTTCTAAATTCTTCTTCTTCACCCCGTTTACACGCTTCTAAATTCTTCTTCTTCGCCCCGTTTACGCGCTTCTAAATTCTTCTTCTTCGCCCCGTTTACACGCTTCTAAATTCTTCTTCTTCGCCCCGTTTACACGCTTCTAAATTCTTCTTCTTCGCCTTGTTTACACGCTTCTAAATTCTTCTTCTTCACCCCGTTTACGCGCTTCTAAATTCTTCTTCTTCACCCCGTTTACGCGCTTCTAAATTCTTCTTTTTCACCTCGTTTACGCGCTTCTAAATTCTTCTTCTTCACCTCGTTTACGCGCTTCTAAATTCTTCTTCTTCACCTAGTTTACGCGCTTCTAAATTCTTCTTCTTCACCTCGTTTACGCGCTTCTAAATTCTTCTTCTTCACCCCGTTTACACGCTTCTAAATTCTTCTTCTTCACCTCGTTTACACGCTTCTAAATTCTTCTTCACCCCGTTTACGCGCTTCTAAATTCTTCTTCTTCGCCCCGTTTACGCGCTTCTAAATTCTTCTTCTTCACCCCGTTTACGCGCTTCTAAATTCTTCTTCTTCTCCCCGTTTACGCGCTTCTAAATTCTTCTTCTTCACCCCGTTTACGCGCTTCTAAATTCTTCTTCTTCACCCCGTTTACGCGCTTCTAAATTCTTCTTCTTCGCCCCGTTTACGCGCTTCTAAATTCTTCTTCTTCGCCCCGTTTACGCGCTTCTAAATTCTTCTTCTTCACCCCGTTTACACGCTTCTAAATTCTTCTTCTTCACACCGTTTACACGCTTCTAAATTCTTCTTCTTTACCCCGTTTACACGCTTCTAAATTCTTCTTCTTCACCCCGTTTACACGCTTCTAAATTCTTCTTCTTCACCCCGTTTACACGCTTCTAAATTCTTCTTCTTCACCCCGTTTACACGCTTCTAAATTATTCTTCTTCACCCCGTTTACACGCTTCTAAATTCTTCTTCTTCACCCCGTTTACGCGCTTCTAAATTCTTCTTCTTCACCCCGTTTACGCGCTTCTAAATTCTTCTTCTTCACCCCGTTTACACGCTTCTAAATTCTTCTTCTTCACCCCGTT
>NW_027325364.1:342500-412500 GCF_036924035.1 Leuresthes tenuis
GTCCCCGTATTGGACGCCGTATTGGTCCCCGTATTGGACGCCGTATTGGACGCCGTATTGGACGCCGTATTGGACGCCGTATTGGTCGCCGTATTGGTCGCCGTATTGGACGCCGTATTGGTCCCCGTATTGGACGCCGTATTGGTCCCCGTATTGGTCGCCGTATTGGACGCCGTATTGGACGCCGTATTGGTCGCCGTATTGGTCCCCGTATTGGTCGCCGTATTGGTCCCCGTATTGGTCGCCGTATTGGTCCCCGTATTGGTCCCCGTATTGGACGCCGTATTGGTCCCCGTATTGGACGCCGTATTGGTCCCCGTATTGGACGCCGTATTGGACGCCGTTTTGGACGCCGTATTGGTCGCCGTATTGGACGCCGTTTTGGACGCCGTTTTGGACGCCGTTTTGGACGCCGTTTTGGACGCCGTATTGGTCCCCGTATTGGTCGCCGTATTGGTCCCCGTATTGGTCCCCGTATTGGACGCCGTATTGGACGCCGTATTGGTCCCCGTATTGGACGCCGTATTGGTCCCCGTATTGGACGCCGTATTGGTCCCCGTATTGGACGCCGTATTGGTCCCCGTATTGGACGCCGTATTGGACGCCGTATTGGACGCCGTATTGGTCGCCGTATTGGTCCCCGTATTGGTCCCCGTATTGGTCCCCGTATTGGACGCCGTATTGGTCCCCGTTTTGGACGCCGTATTGGTCCCCGTATTGGTCCCCGTATTGGACGCCGTATTGGACGCCGTATTGGTCCCCGTATTGGACGCCGTATTGGACCCCGTATTGGTCCCCGTATTGGACCCCGTATTAGACGCCGTATTGGTCCCCGTATTGGTCCCCGTATTGGTCCCCGTATTGGTCCCCGTATTGGACGCCGTATTGGACCCCGTATTGGTCCCCGTATTGGTCCCCGTATTGGACGCCGTATTGGTCCCCGTATTGGTCGCCGTATTGGTCCCCGTATTAGACGCCGTATTGGTCCCCGTATTGGACGCCGTATTGGTCCCCGTATTGGTCCCCGTATTGGTCGCCGTATTGGACGCCGTATTGGTCGCCGTATTGGACGCCGTATTGGTCCCCGTATTGGACGCCGTATTGGTCCCCGTATTGGACGCCGTATTGGTCCCCGTATTGGTCCCCGTATTGGTCCCCGTATTGGACGCCGTATTGGACGCCGTATTGGACGCCGTATTGGACGCCGTTTTGGACGCCGTATTGGACGCCGTTTTGGACGCCGTATTGGACGCCGTATTGGTCCCCGTATTGGACGCCGTATTGGACGCCGTATTGGACGCCGTATTGGACGCCGTATTGGACGCCGTATTGGTCACACTTATATTGGGTTTGGTAACTGTCAGAGCTCATTTCTAAATAAAGTTATTAGTATTTGATCGGTTTAAGTTTGGCTGTGGCCTTAATAAACAGATTTGTGTTTATTGGGGTCATTTGGATCCAAAGAGCCGGTTCTTAACACCCGGATCAGGTGTTAATGAACCAGAACTGCTCGGTTCTGCAGATGGAAGTAAAGCGTGTTCGTACCTGGAAGATCTCGAAGCCGTAGATGTCGAGGACTCCGATGTTGAGGTCCTCCTGGTCCTTCTGCATGGCTTTATTAACACACTGACACAGACACAGAACCTCTGAGTAACCAGCAGAACCACAGAGACCGAATCTGAGCTGGCAGACAGACTCACATCAACCAGGAAGTCGAAGAGCCGCGTGTACAGAGCTTTGGACAGAGCGTCTCTGGAGAAGCAGGCCTGCTCGGTGTTCAGGGTGACGGAGATGGACTCCGTCTGGCCGCCCCACTTACTGTCCATCACCCTGCTGGTGAGTTTGCTGCAGAGGCCGTCCTGAGGGATGCCCAGCAGGAAGGAAGGGAAGGCCAGGACTGAGGGGAAGCAGACAGAGCAACAGCTTAGCAACTCAGACTCACATCTGGACAGAATGGTGTCTCCCAGCTGCAGTGCATCATGGGTACAGGGGCGCCTCACAGTCCTGACTCTCCACCACAGCGTAGTTGTTCTCCTCTCTGAAACTGATGTTTCCCAGATGAAGAATTCCTGCAACGAGCTGAAGAACCGAGTCCTGGTCGTCCGCAGACAGACCCACAACCGCCATGGCGCCCTGAGAGACAACAGACGGTTACACAGGTGCGTCCTCACAGGTGCGTGCAGGTGAGACCGATGGCCACCGACCGTGGTGTCGGAGAACTCCTTCTTGTCGTTGACGTCCTCCACAGTGTAGGTTCCTGATTGGTTCAAGTAATAGTAGTAGTCGGGAGTGGTGATCCCGAGGTTCTCCCGCTGCTCCCCACTGGCCCCGCCCAGAAGCTGACATCACACAGGTGCGTCAGACAGACAGCAGGTGCTGAGTGTATGCAGAACACATCAAGTGTGGCGGTACCTGGTAGTAGATGTGGAAGTTTCTCTCTCCTGGATTCTGGGAGACGACCCGACTTTTCTCCAGCAGGAAGTTGGAGATTTTCCCTCCATCGGGAGCTCCGCCCCGACTGAACTGGATCTCAAAGTATTTTCCCTGCAGGAGCCTCAGAGAGTCAGCTGGCGTCTGGACGTGTGAACACATGCTTCTGCTTCTTATTCATACTCACAAATCTGCTAGAGTTGTTGTTGCGGACAGTCTTGGCGTTTCCAAAGGCCTCCAGCAGCGGGTTGGACTGCAGGATGATGTCTTTAACATGCTGTCCACAGAAGAAGAGTCAGCCACCGCAACCATGGCAACAGTGTGTAAACAGAGAGTTCAGGCTGTGTTTGTGTGTGATGGCATAGATTCATGTCAACACAAGAAACTGATGATGACATCATAACATGCTGTAACTCAGATGGTTTATCTGAGGTCAGTGAGCCTGTGAGCTGGTCATGTGATCACGCTGACCTGAACTTTGTCTCCGCCTCCAGAGACTTTGGACACGTAGCTCATGATGTATTTGGCAGCGACGGTTTTTCCAGCTCCGCTTTCGCCACTGAGACACAAAGATTCAGACTATAAAGATTCAAAGATTCAGACTATAAAGACTGAAACTACAAAGATTCAGACTACAAAGATTCAGACTACAAAGATTCAGACTACAAAGATTCAGACTACAAAGATTCAGACTACAAAGATTCAGACTATAAAGATTCAAACTACAAAGACTGAAACTACAAAGATTCAGACTACAAAGATTCAGACTACAAAGACTGAAACTACAAAGATTCAGACTACAAAGATTCAGACTACAAAGATTCAGACTACAAAGATTCAGACTATAAAGATTCAAACTACAAAGACTGAAACTACAAAGATTCAGACTACAAAGATTCAGACTACAAAGACTGAAACTACAAAGATTCAGACTATAAAGATTCAGACTACAAAGATTCAAACTACAAAGACTGAAACTACAAAGATTCAGACTATAAAGATTCAGACTACAAAGATTCAAAGACTGAAACTACAAAGATTCAAACTACAAAGATTCTAAGATTCAAACTACAAAGATTCAGACTATAAAGATTCAAACTACAAAGACTGAAACTACAAAGATTCAGACTACAAAGATTCAGACTACAAAGACTGAAACTACAAAGATTCAGACTATAAAGATTCAGACTACAAAGATTCAAACTACAAAGACTGAAACTACAAAGATTCAGACTATAAAGATTCAGACTACAAAGATTCAAAGACTGAAACTACAAAGATTCAAACTACAAAGATTCTAAGATTCAAACTACAAAGATTCAGACTATAAAGATTCAAAGATTCAGACTATAAAGACTGAAACTACAAAGATTCAGACTACAAAGATTCAGACTACAAAGATTCAGACTACAAAGATTCAGACTATAAAGATTCAAACTACAAAGACTGAAACTACAAAGATTCAGACTACAAAGATTCAAACTACAAAGACTGAAACTACAAAGATTCAGACTACAAAGATTCAGACTACAAAGACTGAAACTACAAAGATTCAGACTATAAAGATTCAGACTACAAAGATTCAAACTACAAAGACTGAAACTACAAAGATTCAGACTATAAAGATTCAGACTACAAAGATTCAAACTACAAAGACTGAAACTACAAAGATTCAGACTATAAAGATTCAGACTACAAAGATTCAAAGACTGAAACTACAAAGATTCAAACTACAAAGATTCTAAGATTCAAACTACAAAGATTCAGACTATAAAGATTCAAAGATTCAAACTACAAGATTCAAACTATAAAGATTCAAAGATTCAAACCACAAAGATTCAAAGATTCAAACCACAAAGACTTCCTGTAAGTGTCTTTGTGTCAGACCCACCTGATGATGACGCACTGATTCTCGCAGTCGATCATCATGTTTCTGTAGACGTTGTCAGCCAGAGCGTAGATGTGGGGGGGGGTTCTCATACTGAGCCTGGGGGGGGGGGGGGGGGGGGTACAGGTAAAGCCTCACTGTCCAGGTGTGTGTGTTACAGTGTGTGTTTCTGTGTGTGTGTTTCTGTGTGTTACTGTGTGTGTGTTTCTGTGTGTGTTTCTGTGTGTTTCTGTGTGTGTTTCTGTGTGTGTTTCTGTGTGTGTGTTACAGTGTGTGTGTTACAGTGTGTGTGTTTCTGTGTGTGTGTTTCTGTGTGTGTCTCTGTGTGTGTGTCTCACCGCTCCCTGGTACAGCTCCACCTCCCTCTCGGTGAAATATGGCAGCTGTTTAAATGGATTCACTGAGATCAGCACCGGCCCGATGTACGTCTGAAGCGACCGGGTCAAGGATCAGAACCAGAACTCTTGGACTGACTGAATAAAACGTGTCATGTGACTGTTAAAGATACGAAGATGTAGTCGTCCATGTATCTCTTCTTCAGGTTGTCCGTGATGGCGTCCTCGCTGATCTTGGACAGCAGAACCATGTCGTCCACGCCGCTCACTTTCACGTTCTGGGCCTGCCAATGATAGCGCTCCTTGCTGCCCTGGGGGGGGGGGGGGGGGGTTAGGATTTCAGCTGATCAATAAAGAAAACATCCAACTTATTAAAGCATCAACGATGTGAAAGCTTCTGATGACCCTTCTTTTCCTTTTAAGAGTCCGATAAGAAGGAGTTTATTACAGTTCAGATGCAGGTCAGAAAAACTAGAGGAAGAAATCCTTATTTTTAAAGCTTATTTCTGGATGAAATACGTTCATCTGCCTTAAAAAGAATTTCACAAAGTGAAACTAAACATCTTCTGGGAGAAAAGCTGCTCGCAGTCAGTTCTCCAAACGGCGCCACTGACAAGGCGCCACCTCCTCAGGTGATGTCATCAGCCCCCCCCTCCCAGGATATGCTGCAGTGCAGGGGCCCTTCTAAATATCCCGGGGCCCCACTGTGTGCTGGTCCATCCCTGCTGAATTCCCAGCATTCCTCAGTCCTGTGAGGGCACGCCGAGCGGCAGGACGCCGCACGCCGAGCGGCAGACCGCCGCACGCCGCAGGGTGTGCGTGCTGCGGTCTGAACTCGCTGTGAGTCGACAGAATAAAAAAACTCATCTCATCAGAACAAATTTTTACTGAAACAACTAAATAAAAACAAAACAAAGTCTCAGCCGGGAGAGTGTGGCCCCCACTGAGCTGCCTGAGCTGCCTGAGGGCCCCTGAGGGCCGGTGGCAGCTGGTCCTGCCGATGTTTATGATAAACAAACAAACACGAGGCAGCTCAGCGAGTAAATATAACGTTTGTCTGAGGCGTTAAACCGACGCCCATCTGCTGCCTGCTGCGCTCTGATTGGTCCGTTTGAATTTAAAACAAACAGATTGTTTACAGATCTCGCTGTAAACAAAAGAAAACAAGTGTTTCCATGGTAACAGGACTTTGTTTCTTTAATTTAAATCTCTAACATTTTAATGTTTTTGTTTGACTGCAGTTTGATTTTTATATTTTTACCCGAAACTTTGCATTTATTTTGTCACATTGAACTAAATAAATAAATAAATAAATAAATAAATAAATAATAAACATGTTTAATATTTATATATTTGATCATTTATTTAAATTAAAAACACATTTTTTATTCAGGACGTTAAATTTATGATTCTAACGAGCTGAAAAATCTGAGCTGAGAATCTGGACTTTGAGGAGTGAACCAGAACCAGGGTTAGGATCAGATCCAGGACCGGGTTCAGAACCAGAAGCAGCACCAGGGTCAGGATCAGATCCAGGACCGGGTTCAGAACCAGGGTCAGGATCAGGGTCAGGATCAGATCCAGGACTGGGTTCAGAACCAGAAGCAGCACCAGGGTCAGGATCAGATCCAGGACCGGGTTCAGAACCAGAAAGAGTTGAAACCTGCTTTAAACTCTTTGTGTTTGTCTAATGAAGGAATGAAGTCAGTGAACTCACCATGGCTGCTGCTTCACTTCCTGCTTCAGATCAAAGTTGAGAAACTGGACTCGGTCCAATCCAGGTGGATCTGGGTCAGCTGGGACTGAAGTTGGACCGGCTCAGTCCGGATCAGGCACCTTTAGTTTGGGTCAGTTTGGTTCAGTTCACCCTCAGTAACATGTTTCTCTCGTCACTCTTCAGTTTTCTTCCTTCAGTCTTCAGTGTCTCAACTCTCTGCAGGTGTGGGCAGGTAAGGCTCCTCCCACCTCCTCCTCAGACCTCTGGAATTCTGGGTAATGCAGTCTGAGTAAAGTCCATCTGAGTTCTGACCAGAACAAACAGACTGGACTCACCTTTAGACTCCAGCTTTCTTCTTATTTATAGATTCATTTAATTTACATTTATTTAGTTTTATTAATATATTTATAGATATAAAATAATTATATTTAAGAGTAATATTCAGAAAAAACTGATTTTAAATTGATCTCAGAAAATTAACTTTAATAAAGTAAAAGTTTGAAACAGCTCAGATCCAAAGATAAAACCAGCCGGTTGTGGATTAAAGCGATAAAGAATCTGAAAGTCCGTCTTCTCTTAAAAACGTAGAAACTGGTTTTTCAACAGCTGGTTTTCCAGCCCAGTTCGGTTCTGAAGGTTCTGAGCGAAGCCTCCTGGAAATGCTTTCATTTGGGTTCAACTCTCTGAACATCTGGGCTTCTTCAGTCGTTAAAAACATTTAATTATCAGGGAAATGGGTCCCAAGTCCAGTGTTCACCAGCTGGAGAATCCATGATGTCACCAGTGATGTCACCACATGCAAATTAGCTGATTTAATTATTACCTTCTTAAACGCCGGGTCCCAGTATTTCCTGTTTCTCTTCATCTTTGATCGTTGTTAAAATGTAAAATAAACTTAAATATCTTTAAATTAAATAACTCTTCTTCAGGGTCCTGGTACAGATTTATAACCTGAGAGCTCTGACAGCCACACACCAAACGGCTTCATTCTCAGTTACTTACATTTCCCTGGTGTGCAGCCGGACCACAGACTGCTGGTTCTGATCCATCTGTGATTAACGAGTCATTGATCCGGGCTGTTAAAGCCCCACAGACAGGAAGCAGGGACCAGGGGTTTCAGCCTTTAGAACGGCTGCTTAACAGGGACACGACTCGCCAGAGTTCACACATTTATTGCTGTAACTGTGGGTCCAAGTGTTGCTGGTGCTGCATTCAAAACAATAGGAAATCTGAACGTTCCATCTCATGAAAACAATTATCCTGATCAGGATTTAAAACCTGCTGAGTTTATAAATGAATCTTAGGTCAGAAATATCTTTGTTTTTAAAGCTCATTGTTCACACAGACATCATTACTGGAGCAATGGTTCACATACTTTCCTGAGTAGGACTCTTATGTTTCTGCTTACACACGTGAATTAATAAAGTTATTGACCAATGGGTGCAGTTATCAGGGTGGGTATGACTTATTATTAAAAAGTGTTTCAGCTCTACTTCTGTATTTAATCTAATCTTTAAATTCTTCACCTGAAAACTAACTGAAGCTGTTGGATAAACAGAAAAGAAACAGGACAAAATGTCAGGATGCAGTGCCTGGAAGACAAGACTGAGGGTAAAACCTTTAGCTTTTACTTCAGAGCAGAGCAGGGCTGGACTGTTTCCGTGGGTCTGTTTAATCATCTCTGAGTTAGTTTCAGCCGCTCTGCAGCTGCTGATTTCCTCACCTGGTGACCTTCACCTGTTCAGGTGAAACAGGGAGACAGACGAAGAGCTGCAGGTCGACACCAGCTGGTTTTAATGGCTCAAAAACAGAAGCTAAACAGCTAAAATATGAGAAACACGCTCTGGTCCTTTAATCAGTCCGTTTTCAGCTCAACTTCCTGTTCACCTCCACACACAAACCACCTGCTCATTGTTCACATTTCAAATTAAAACTGGGCCCCTCTGATTGGCTGAGAGTCCTGTTGAGCAGCCAATGAGAGGCTTTTTCAAATTAGGAAAAATAAATCAAAGGAGACGAAGAAACAGAAACATTCTAAACAAAAGACGCCACATAAAAGATTTAGGAGACAACTGGAATAAAAGAGGGTGGAGTTATAAAAGCACGAGGGTCACATGTCTGAGTCACATGATGCCGTTGGTGAGGTACTGGAAGCCATCGTACAGTTTGGTGGTGAGCGACCTCATTGATCCGTCCACCAGCTGATCGATCAGCAGCTGCAGCTGCTCCTCCGTCAGACTCATGTGGAAGCGCTCCTTCAGGCCTCGCATGGTGCTGGAACCGTGGAAGCAGGGCAGCTGGGAGCCTGGGGGCACACAGGGGGGAGTCAGCACCTTCACTGCAGTCAGGTGGAAACACAGCTGCTGGGCTGTGGGCGGGGCTCCGACTCACCTTGCTGCATTATCTCCACGATCTGCAGCACCCGGTCCATGTGCTTCCTGGCTGCGATCAGACCTTGCAGCATCAGCATCTTGTAGTAGTTAAACATGTCACCGTCCGGGCCGCCCATCACCTGACAGACAAGAAAGAGGGTTCAGTTTCAGTTTGTCACCTTTGAGTGAAGCAACTCAGGAGATGAGACGGGAGGAGTAAGATTAGAAAAACGCCACAAGAGGCCCGAGGGTGAACGGAACCTTCCAACTGGGGCTCGAAGGTGAACGGAACCTTCCAACTGGGGCTCGAAGGTGAACGGAACCTTCCAACTGGGGCTCGAAGGTGAACGGAACCTTCCAACTGGGACCCTAAGGTGAACGGAACCTTCCAACTGGGGCTCTAAGGTGAACGGAACCTCCCAACTGGGGCTCTAAGGTGAATGGAACCTTCCAACTGGGGCTCTAAGGTGAACAGAACCTCCCAACTGGGGCTCTAAGGTGAACGGAACCTCCCAACTGGGGCTCTAAGGTGAACGGAACCTCCCAACTGGGGCTCTAAGGTGAACGGAACCTCCCAACTGGGGCCCTAAGGTGAACGGAACCTCCCAACTGGGGCTCTAAGGTGAACGGAACCTCCCAACTGGGGCTCTAAGGTGAACGGAACCTCCCAACTGGGGCTCTAAGGTGAACGGAACCTCCCAACTGGGGCTCTAAGGTGAACGGAACCTTCCAACTGGGGCTCTAAGGTGAACGGAACCTCCCAACTGGGGCTCTAAGGTGAACGGAACCTCCCAACTGGGGCTCTAAGGTGAACGGAACCTTCCAACTGGGGC
This sequence comes from Leuresthes tenuis, assembly GCF_036924035.1. NCBI lineage: Eukaryota > Metazoa > Chordata > Actinopteri > Atheriniformes > Atherinopsidae > Leuresthes > Leuresthes tenuis. The sequence continues at coordinate 352,076 of NW_027325364.1, forward strand.
TCTAAGGTAAACGGAACCTCCCAACTGGGGCCCTAAGGTGAACGGAACCTCCCAACTGGGGCCCTAAGGTGAACGGAACCTTCCAACTGGGGCTCTAAGGTGAACGGAACCTCCCAACTGGGGCTCTAAGGTGAACGGAACCTCCCAACTGGGGCTCGAAGGTGAACGGAACCTCCCAACTGGGGCTCTAAGGTGAACGGAACCTCCCAACTGGGGCTCTAAGGTGAACGGAACCTCCCAACTGGGGCTCTAAGGTGAACGGAACCTTCCAACTGGGGCTCTAAGGTGAACGGAACCTCCCAACTGGGGCTCTAAGGTGAACGGAACCTCCCAACTGGGGCTCTAAGGTGAACGGAACCTTCCAACTGGGGCTCTAAGGTGAACGGAACCTCCCAACTGGGGCTCTAAGGTGAACGGAACCTTCCAACTGGGGCTCTAAGGTGAACGGAACCTTCCAACTGGGGCTCTAAGGTGAACGGAACCTCCCAACTGGGGCTCTAAGGTGAACGGAACCTTCCAACTGGGGCTCTAAGGTGAACGGAACCTCCCAACTGGGGCTCTAAGGTGAATGGAACCTTCCAACTGGGGCTCTAAGGTGAATGGAACCTTCCAACTGGGGCTCTAAGGTGAACAGAACCTCCCAACTGGGGCTCTAAGGTGAATGGAACCTTCCAACTGGGGCTCTAAGGTGAACAGAACCTCCCAACTGGGGCTCTAAGGTGAACGGAACCTTCCAACTGGGGCTCTAAGGTGAACGGAACCTCCCAACTGGGGCCCTAAGGTGAACGGAACCTCCCAACTGGGGCTCTAAGGTGAACGGAACCTCCCAACTGGGGCTCTAAGGTGAACGGAACCTTCCAACTGGGGCTCTAAGGTAAACGGAACCTCCCAACTGGGGCTCTAAGGTAAACGGAACCTCCCAACTGGGGCCCTAAGGTGAACGGAACCTTCCAACTGGGGCGCTAAGGTGAACGGAACCTCCCAACTGGGGCTCTAAGGTGAACGGAACCTCCCAACTGGGGCTCGAAGGTGAACGGAACCTCCCAACTGGGGCTCTAAGGTGAACGGAACCTCCCAACTGGGGCTCTAAGGTGAACGGAACCTCCCAACTGGGGCTCTAAGGTGAATCGAACCTCCCAACTGGGGCCCTAAGGTGAACGGAACCTTCCAACTGGGGCTCTAAGGTGAACAGAACCTCCCAACTGGGGCTCTAAGGTAAACGGAACCTCCCAACTGGGGCTCTAAGGTGAACGGAACCTCCCAACTGGGGCTCGAAGGTGAACGGAACCTCCCAACTGGGGCCCTAAGGTGAACGGAACCTTCCAACTGGGGCGCTAAGGTGAACGGAACCTCCCAACTGGGGCTCGAAGGTGAACGGAACCTCCCAACTGGGGCTCTAAGGTGAACGGAACCTCCCAACTGGGGCCCTAAGGTGAACGGAACCTTCCAACTGGGGCGCTAAGGTGAACGGAACCTCCCAACTGGGGCTCGAAGGTGAACGGAACCTCCCAACTGGGGCTCTAAGGTGAACGGAACCTCCCAACTGGGGCTCTAAGGTGAACGGAACCTCCCAACTGGGGCTCTAAGGTGAATCGAACCTCCCAACTGGGGCCCTAAGGTGAACGGAACCTCCCAACTGGGGCCCTAAGGTGAACGGAACCTTCCAACTGGGGCGCTAAGGTGAACGGAACCTCCCAACTGGGGCTCGAAGGTGAACGGAACCTCCCAACTGGGGCTCTAAGGTGAACGGAACCTCCCAACTGGGGCTCTAAGGTGAACGGAACCTCCCAACTGGGGCTCTAAGGTGAATCGAACCTCCCAACTGGGGCCCTAAGGTGAACGGAACCTCCCAACTGGGGCCCTAAGGTGAACGGAACCTTCCAACTGGGGCTCTAAGGTGAACGGAACCTCCCAACTGGGGCTCTAAGGTGAACGGAACCTCCCAACTGGGGCTCTAAGGTGAACGGAACCTTCCAACTGGGGCGCTAAGGTGAACGGAACCTCCCAACTGGGGCTCGAAGGTGAACGGAACCTCCCAACTGGGGCTCGAAGGTGAACGGAACCTCCCAACTGGGGCTCTAAGGTGAACGGAACCTCCCAACTGGGGCTCGAAGGTGAACGGAACCTCCCAACTGGGGCGTTGTTTATGTTTATGTATTTAGCAGACGCTTTTATCCAAAGCGACTTACAGGTAGGCAGGTAGGGTAAGGGGGGGTCTTGCCTAAGGACCCCTACTGGAGGTAGAACCTTTCATGCAGGGGATTTGAACCCAGATCACCCACATGAGAGTTGGCAATCTTACCACCACACTATCACAGTTCCTAAGTTGAACGGAACCACCTGCCTCAGGTTCTGATAGAACCTCTTGAAGTACCCTGGTTCTAACAGAATCTCCTGAAAGACCCTGATTCTAAAAGAACAACCTGAATCGGGGAGCAACAGAACCTCATGAAGGATCCCGGTTATGACAGGACTTCCTGACCCGGGTGGGATGCACTCACGTCCACGAACTCCGCGGTCAGCTTGAAGGCAGACGTCTCAAAGCCGAGGTTTTTTGGCGAGCTGGACAGGATGAAGCCAAAGTCGATGTGGATGATGTGGCCGTCGGCGTCCAGCAGGATGTTCCCGTTGTGCCTGAGGACAGAGAGTTTCAGAGTCTGTGGCGTCAGAGCTGACAGGTGCGAGGGGCTCACCTGTGTTTGCTCACCTGTCTTTGACCTGCAGCAGGTAGCAGATGAGGCTGTATCCGGCACAGCTCTGCACAAAGTTCCTCTGAGCCGACAGGAAGTTCTCGGTGGTCGGGGCGCCGTGCTCCTGCAGGAAGTAGTCGAGCAAAGACAGCTGACTCTGCTTCTTCACCTGGTGGAGCGACACGGCATTCATCACCGGCTCGATCATCCCGCTGTCCGATGACAGAACCAGGATCTTATAGGGCTTGATCCACAGCGGCACTCGCTCCTGCTCCCAGATCGACTGTAAGGGCGGAACCAATCACAGGAAGTGTCAGAGGCGGGGGGGGGCAGGGTCATGGGTCATGTGATGTCACAGCCTTACCTTCAGCTGCTGCAGCACCTGGAAGGCGAGCAGCTCCTGTCGCAGGTCGTCGCCACACTTCACAATGACGGACAGAAGCCTCCAGGTGGGAAGGTGACCGTATGGGGAGCCCTCCCGGATCCTCCTGCAGGAGATGCACAAAGGTTCTGAAAGGTTCTGGAGCGGCAGCTCGTCGGAACACAAATGTCCACATCTTTGGAATCTTAGGAACATCAGCAGGTGATCATTTACTGGCTGTGGTCATGTGACCTGTGACCTTTATCACCAAGGAAACCAAGGAGGCACAATTCATCTCATTTTAATCTGGACCCTGAAGTTTGAAACAAACCCAGCAGCGCTCCCTGCTGAACACCTGCCTGCATGAGCCAATCACAGCTGTTCTACGAGCTTCCTGGTTTGGACCAGCAGCGACCTGAGGACAGATCTACAGAACCCAAAGAGCCGGTTCCATCATCTGCTGTTTGGGTTCAGGTGAAGCTAACCAGGAACAGGTCAGCTGCAGAGTTCCTGAAGCATCTGAACACAAACTGCAGGAAAAACGGTCCAAAAACGGTCCAACATCAACCAGCACCGACCCGGGTTCCTCTGTTTGAATCATTAAACAGGAAGAGAAAGCAGGGCCCGGTTGGTCCATTCTGTGAGAAGCTTTTTACTCTCAGAGTTTATCTGGATCAGCAGTTCTGAGTTTATCTGGATCAGCAGCTTGGTTCTGAGGAGCAGAAGCAGGAATGTTTTTATTCTGAGTTTATCTGGATCAGCAGCTTGGTTCTGAGGAGCAGAAGCAGGAACTCTCAGAGTGGATGGAAGTTCTGCTCACAGAGGAGAGGAAGAAACGCTCTGAGCCTAATCTGCTGTTCTCAGAAAATGTAAAGAAAGTAGCTTCAGAGCGCCGTATTGTTCCGGTTATAAGGCCCATTAAATGAAACCAAACTCAGATCAGTCCAACTTTATTCAGCTCACTGGTTGTGCAGCTGTGACTGAGTTTGAACGCACAGATCGTGTTACTCCGCGAGGCTCGTAACTACGGTGGCTGTAATGCTCAATCCATCGAGCAGTAGGTTGTCCAAAGTCCTGCTACTGTCCAAACCTTCTAAAAATGTCAGATGTTCACCTGAGAAACCAGACCAGAACAGCTCTGTTTCCAGGGAGGAGCAGCGCTGCCTGGAAGTCTGAACTGAGGGAACAGAAGGCGTGGAGCACACCTGACGGAGGGAACAGAAGGCGTGGAGCACACCTGACGGAGAACCTACCGCACTTTCTCCTCCCAGGGCTCCTTCAGGGCCACGGCTGATGGGTCCTCGGGGTCCCGTCTGAAGGTGGTGGGGGCCTGAGCGAGCTGCTCTGACAGACGGCGCCTGAAGCACACACAGGAGAACTTTACCTGACAGAAGATGAGCTGCATTTAAGCTTCTCCTCACATATAAAGTAATAACAGTAAAAACAGCACAACACCAAAAAATAAACAACACAAGCAGAAAGTGACGCCTCCAGCTGATCCAAAACCCTGCAGCTAGAGTTCTGCTGAGATCTAACAGCAGAGATCATGTTTCTCCAGTTTTAGCTTCTCTTCATTGGCTCCCTGTTAAATTCAGAATAGAATTTAAGATTCTTCTCCTCACATATAAAGCTCTTAATGACCGAGCTCCATCACATCTTAAAGATCTCACAGTTGGATATTTCCCCAACAGAGCACTTTGCTCTCAGGCTGCAGGTTTCCTTGTGGTTCCCAGAGTTTCTAAAAGCAGAATGGGAGGCAGAGCCTTCAGTTATCAGGCCCCTAAAAGCAGAATGGGAGGCAGAGCCTTCAGTTATCAGGCCCCTAAAAGCAGAACGGGAGGCAGAGCCTTCAGTTATCAGGCCCCTAAAAGCAGAACGGGAGGCAGAGCCTTCAGTTATCAGGCCCCTAAAAGCAGAATGGGAGGCAGAGCCTTCAGTTATCAGGCCCCTAAAAGCAGAATGGGAGGCAGAGCCTTCAGTTATCAGGCCCCTAAAAGCAGAATGGGAGGCAGAGCCTTCAGTTATCAGGCCCCTAAAAGCAGAATGGGAGGCAGAGCCTTCAGTTATCAGGCCCCTAAAAGCAGAATGGGAGGCAGAGCCTTCAGTTATCAGGCCCCTAAAAGCAGAATGGGAGGCAGAGCCTTCAGTTATCAGGCCCCTAAAAGCAGAATGGGAGGCAGAGCCTTCAGTTATCAGGCCCCTAAAAGCAGAATGGGAGGCAGAGCCTTCAGTTATCAGGCCCCTAAAAGCAGAATGGGAGGCAGAGCCTTCAGTTATCAGGCCCCTAAAAGCAGAATGGGAGGCAGAGCCTTCAGTTATCAGGCCCCTAAAAGCAGAATGGGAGGCAGAGCCTTCAGTTATCAGGCCCCTAAAAGCAGAATGGGAGGCAGAGCCTTCAGTTATCAGGCCCCTAAAAGCAAAATGGGAGGCAGAGCCTTCGGTTATCAGGCCCCTAAAAGCAGAATGGGAGGCAGAGCCTTCGGTTATCAGGCCCCTAAAAGCAGAATGGGAGGCAGAGCCTTCGGTTATCAGGCCCCTAAAAGCAGAATGGGAGGCAGAGCCTTCGGTTATCAGGCCCCTAAAAGCAGAATGGGAGGCAGAGCCTTCGGTTATCAGGCCCCTAAAAGCAGAATGGGAGGCAGAGCCTTCGGTTATCAGGCCCCTAAAAGCAGAATGGGAGGCAGAGCCTTCGGTTATCAGGCCCCTAAAAGCAGAATGGGAGGCAGAGCCTTCGGTTATCAGGCCCCTAAAAGCAGAATGGGAGGCAGAGCCTTCAGTTATCAGGCCCCTAAAAGCAGAATGGGGGGCAGAGCCTTCAGTTATCAGGCCCCTAAAAGCAGAATGGGAGGCAGAGCCTTCAGTTATCAGGCCCCTAAAAGCAGAATGGGAGGCAGAGCCTTCAGTTATCAGGCCCCTAAAAGCAGAATGGGAGGCAGAGCCTTCAGTTATCAGGCCCCTAAAAGCAGAATGGGAGGCAGAGCCTTCAGTTATCAGGCCCCTAAAAGCAGAATGGGAGGCAGAGCCTTCAGTTATCAGGCCCCTAAAAGCAGAATGGGAGGCAGAGCCTTCAGTTATCAGGCCCCTAAAAGCAGAATGGGAGGCAGAGCCTTCAGTTATCAGGCCCCTAAAAGCAGAATGGGAGGCAGAGCCTTCAGTTATCAGGCCCCTAAAAGCAGAATGGGAGGCAGAGCCTTCAGTTATCAGGCCCCTAAAAGCAGAATGGGAGGCAGAGCCTTCAGTTATCAGGCCCCTAAAAGCAGAATGGGAGGCAGAGCCTTCAGTTATCAGGCCCCTAAAAGCAGAATGGGAGGCAGAGCCTTCAGTTATCAGGCCCCTAAAAGCCGAATGGGAGGCAGAGCCTTCAGTTATCAGGCCCCTAAAAGCCGAATGGGAGGCAGAGCCTTCAGTTATCAGGCCCCTAAAAGCCGAATGGGAGGCAGAGCCTTCAGTTATCAGGCCCCTAAAAGCCGAATGGGAGGCAGAGCCTTCAGTTATCAGGCCCCTAAAAGCAGAATGGGAGGCAGAGCCTTCAGTTATCAGGCCCCTAAAAGCAGAATGGGAGGCAGAGCCTTCAGTTATCAGGCCCCTAAAAGCAGAATGGGAGGCAGAGCCTTCAGTTATCAGGCCCCTAAAAGCAGAATGGGAGGCAGAGCCTTCAGTTATCAGGCCCCTAAAAGCAGAATGGGAGGCAGAGCCTTCAGTTATCAGGCCCCTAAAAGCAGAATGGGAGGCAGAGCCTTCAGTTATCAGGCCCCTAAAAGCAGAATGGGAGGCAGAGCCTTCAGTTATCAGGCCCCTAAAAGCAGAATGGGAGGCAGAGCCTTCAGTTATCAGGCCCCTAAAAGCAGAATGGGAGGCAGAGCCTTCAGTTATCAGGCCCCTAAAAGCAGAATGGGAGGCAGAGCCTTCAGTTATCAGGCCCCTAAAAGCAGAATGGGAGGCAGAGCCTTCAGTTATCAGGCCCCTAAAAGCAGAATGGGAGGCAGAGCCTTCAGTTATCAGGCCCCTAAAAGCAGAATGGGAGGCAGAGCCTTCAGTTATCAGGCCCCTAAAAGCAGAATGGGAGGCAGAGCCTTCAGTTATCAGGCCCCTAAAAGCAGAATGGGAGGCAGAGCCTTCAGTTATCAGGCCCCTAAAAGCAGAATGGGAGGCAGAGCCTTCAGTTATCAGGCCCCTAAAAGCCGAATGGGAGGCAGAGCCTTCAGTTATCAGGCCCCTAAAAGCCGAATGGGAGGCAGAGCCTTCAGTTATCAGGCCCCTAAAAGCCGAATGGGAGGCAGAGCCTTCAGTTATCAGGCCCCTAAAAGCAGAATGGGAGGCAGAGCCTTCAGTTATCAGGCCCCTAAAAGCAGAATGGGGGGCAGAGCCTTCAGTTATCAGGCCCCTAAAAGCAGAATGGGAGGCAGAGCCTTCAGTTATCAGGCCCCTAAAAGCAGAATGGGAGGCAGAGCCTTCAGTTATCAGGCCCCTCTCTGTGGAACCAGCTGCCAGTTTGGCTTCAGGAAGCAGACACCCTCTCTACCTTTAAGATCAGGCTGAAACTTTCCTTTCTGATGAAGCTTATAGTTAGGGATGGCTCAGGTGAGCCTGAAGTGTGTTCGGACCTGATGTCTCCAGCAGCGATGAACACGGGCTCTTTGCTCTCCAGGCTGGTGATGCTGTCCACAGAGAACTGGCTGATGTTGTCACAGCTGTTGGTGTGGCCCTCAGGAAGCTGGGGGGGGGATACATTTATTCATTTAGTTCCTGACACATTTATTCATTCTTTGATGCATTCATTCATTTTCTCTCTCTTCATCCGGGCCATGAAGGCAGCATTGGACCCACTAAAGACCCCTAAAGTTTCCCATTTGAAATGTCAAACATGACTCAGCCAGTTCAGACATAAACCCGGCGCTCGTGTTACTTCCCGTGGGGGCGGGGCCTCACCTCCACCTGCAGCTCTCCGATGTCGTCCACTGACCACGCCTCGTCATCGTTGTCGTAGTTCGGGACAATGGAGAAGCTTCCGGCTCGCTGCTCCGCCGTCATGCCGCAGTCCGGCAGGTTCTCCACCGAGCGCGTGCTCCTGATCCGGTTCTCTGGGATCCGGATCGGAACACTGGACGTCTCAAAGTTCTCACACTCCAGAACCTCCACGTAGATCAGGTAGGGGGCCTGAGCGGGCGACAAGGTCACATGACTGAGGTTTTTAACGGAATAAAAACAGAACATTTTGTGCTTTAAAGTCACTTTAACCTGAGTTCTGACCCAAAAGAAGAAAAAGCTGCTCCACCAGTGGGTCATTTCCTGAGTGGGGTTCAGTATCCATGATGGGAGGGTTCTGGGGCTGTAAGAACCAAGGCCCGGCAGGACAAGGTGGTTCTGATCCAAAGCAGCTGACGGTGGGAAGATAAACTGGTCTGCAGCTGGGTTTAGTTCCTGACCAAAACCCGTCAGAACCGCATGGGTTGGACAGCACAAAACCCGTCAGAACCGCATGGGTTGGACAGCGCAAAACCCGTCAGAACCGCATGGGTTGGACAGCACAAAACCCGTCAGAACCGCGTGGGTTGGACAGCTCAAAACCCGTCAGAACCGCATGGGTTGGACAGCAGGTGACGGTCAGGACACCAGAACTCAACTGCACGCCATAAGTCTGACCCACCAGCTGGTCCTTCAGGTTCTGTTTGGTCCAGTTTAACCCTTCAGAACCAACCACCTGCCCTTTAGCTTAATGTGACAGATGCTGAGCTGCTGTTCCTCCTCCTAACTGATCAGGATCTGATTAAAGACTTTTTACTGATTCTTCCTGACGTTCATTTCACTGATTTTCTTGTTTTTTTGTGGATAAAATGACAGAAAAACATGAAAAAGGTCAGAAGTTGGAGCAGTTTTGTTCATAGTTGTGTTCATGAACTCAGAAAAGGATCAAAAAGGAAATAATGAAAGAAAATCCTGAGGAAATGTGTTCAGAATCCAATGTGATGTCATCAGTGATGTCATCAGTGATGTCACCACATGCAGATTTACTGCCTCCATGGACTTTGGGTCAGACTCTGTTGAAACCTGGTTCCTTTAAATAAAGTTGGAGCTTAAAGGGTTAAAGATGTGACAGATTTAAACATATTCTGAACAGAACCTGAACGCGTTGCTCTGAGGCCTCAGAGTTTAACCGAACTGTTCGGGTCCATTTGGTTAACAGAACGCCACAGAGAGCAGAACCTCCCGCTGGACCGCCACCAGGTGCGTCTTACCTTGTCCTTGGAGTTGAGCACCACGGCCTGCGTGTGCGGCACTCGGACCACGTGGTGGTCGAAGGCGGCGGTGGGCAGCCACACCCGGGCCGGCAGCTTGTGGTTGAGCAGCGAGAGCTCGGAGATCAGCCGCTGGGTCTTCTGCTCCTTGGTGAGCAGCGTGGCCAGACGCTTCCCGATGCCCATCAGAGACTTCATGAACTCCCTCTGAGGAGCCAGGCGCACTGGCTGCAAACCAAGAGACAAACGGGTCAGGGCGCCAGGCGGCGAGGGGGCGGGGCCTCAGACACACGGCTCTGTGTGTCGGGTCAGAAACAGAACTTTGTCCTGTAACTGGGTCAGAGCCAAATGGAGCCAAACCTGCTCCGTCTGATCAATATTAACACGATTAACTGATCAGAGGTTCAGGATCAGAACCAGGACGAGTGGAGTTCTGTTAGCTTGTTAACTCCGACTGATCAATATTAACACGATTAACTGATCAGAGGTTCAGCATCAGAACCAGGACGAGTGGAGTTCTGTTAGCTTGTTAACTCCGACTGATCAATATTAACACGATTAACTGATCAGAGGTTCAGCATCAGAACCAGGACGAGTGGAGTTCTGTTAGCTTGTTAACTCCGACTGATCAATATTAACACGATTAACTGATCAGAGGTTCAGGATCAGAACCAGGACGAGTGGAGTTCTGTTAGCTTGTTAACTCCGACTGATCAATATTAACACGATTAACTGATCAGAGGTTCAGCATCAGAACCAGGACGAGTGGAGTTCTGTTAGCTTGTTAACTCCGACTGATCAATATTAACACGATTAACTGATCAGAGGTTCAGGATCAGAACCAGGACGAGTGGAGTTCTGTTAGCTTGTTAACTCCGACTGATCAATATTAACACGATTAACTGATCAGAGGTTCAGGATCAGAACCAGGACGAGTGGAGTTCTGTTAGCTTGTTAACTCCGACTGATCAATATTAACACGATTAACTGATCAGAGGTTCAGGATCAGAACCAGGACGAGTGGAGTTCTGTTAGCTTGCTAACTCCGACTGATCAATATTAACACGATTAACTGATCAGAGGTTCAGGATCAGAACCAGGACGAGTGGAGTTCTGTTAGCTTGCTAACTCCGACTGATCAATATTAACACGATTAACTGATCAGAGGTTCAGGATCAGAACCAGGACGAGTGGAGTTCTGTTAGCTTGTTAACTCCGACTGATCAATATTAACACGATTAACTGATCAGAGGTTCAGGATCAGAACCAGGACGAGTGGAGTTCTGTTAGCTTGCTAACTCCGACTGATCAATATTAACACGATTAACTGATCAGAGGTTCAGCATCAGAACCAGGACGAGTGGAGTTCTGTTAGCTTGTTAACTCCGACTGATCAATATTAACACGATTAACTGATCAGAGGTTCAGGATCAGAACCAGGACGAGTGGAGTTCTGTTAGCTTGCTAACTCCGACTGATCAATATTAACACGATTAACTGATCAGAGGTTCAGGATCAGAACCAGGACGAGTGGAGTTCTGTTAGCTTGTTAACTCCGACTGACCCGACACACAGACACAGCAGATCGATCGATCAATCAACCGATCGATCGATCAGTGGGAGGAGACATGATGACCCAGCTCAGATTGATTCACCCAGAACCGCCAACAGATCCATAAGAACAGAATCACAGAAGGCGAGTCCACAGACGGGAGCTTTGTCTTCTCTGCACAGCTTCACATCTGTGGACTGGACCAGAACCAGAACTCATTCCCCACCTTATAGAACATGAAGCAGCAGAACTTACTGGACCAGTATCAAACTCTAGACTGTCGGAGCTGGAGCTGCAGTCCTGAGGGTCAGAGGAAGAGGGGTTTGTGTTCACCTGGGTTCTGCAGACAGGTGTGCTGACCTTACCTGTACCAGTCCGAGGCCCAGTCTGAGGCCGCCTTCAGCAGGTTCTGCTGAGGTTCTGAGCTCATTCTACCCGAGTCAGAACATGCCCATCTGTTGCCAACAAACGCTTTCACATCACTTGGACTGTCTCGACCAATCAGACGCATGAGTGTCAGCTCGCTGTTTTCAAAGGATCGAGGCTCGTTTTTCTTTACAGAAAACAGGAAGAGGCGGGACCTGCCGACCCGGGTTCTACACCTGCTGGTGACTTCAGATGATCTGATATATGCTGCCAGGAACAGGAAGGCCTTTAGGAGGCAGAGCCTTCAGTTATCAGGCCCCTAAAAGCAGAATGGGAGGCAGAGCCTTCAGTTATCAGGCCCCTAAAAGCAGAATGGGAGGCAGAGCCTTCAGTTATCAGGCCCCTAAAAGCAGAATGGGAGGCAGAGCCTTCAGTTATCAGGCCCCTAAAAGCAGAATGGGAGGCAGAGCCTTCAGTTATCAGGCCCCTAAAAGCAGAATGGGAGGCAGAGCCTTCAGTTATCAGGCCCCTAAAAGCAGAATGGGAGGCAGAGCCTTCAGTTATCAGGCCCCTAAAAGCAGAATGGGAGGCAGAGCCTTCAGTTATCAGGCCCCTAAAAGCAGAATGGGAGGCAGTGCCTTCAGTTATCAGGCCCCTAAAAGCAGAATGGGAGGCAGAGCCTTCAGTTATCAGGCCCCTAAAAGCAGAATGGGAGGCAGAGCCTTCAGTTATCAGGCCCCTCTCTGTGGAACCAGCTGCCAGTTTGGCTTCAGGAAGCAGACACCCTCTCTACCTTTAAGATCAGGCTGAAACTTTCCTTTCTGATAAAGCTTATAGTTAGGGATGGCTCAGGTGAGCCTGAAACATCCCATAGTTCTGCTGCTATAGGCCCAGCCTGCTGGGGGAGCTCCCATGATGCACCTCTCCTCCCTCCATGTACAGATGACATCATTGCTGTCATTAACTTGTGTTTCTCTCTCTCAGCAGGTGTCTCTGGCCTGGTGTTACGCTGCTTGTTGTCCCCTCTTTCCTGTCCTCTCAGCCCCAGCTGGTCCAGGCAGATGGACCCTTCCTGGTTCTGGTTCTGATGGAGGTTTCTTCCTGGTTCTGGTTCTGATGGAGGTTTCTTCCTGGTTCTGGTTCTGATGGAGGTTTCTTCCTGTTAAAGGGAGTTTTTTCTCTCCACAGTCGCCTCCTGCAGCTCAGGACGGGGACTGGATCAGAAGTTTCAGTCTGCTGGTTTCCTTAGTTAGGACACTTTTTTATTGGCTCTGTATGAATTGGACTCATTTGGAATTCAATGAATTGAACCGTTTTATTTAGATTACATTTTGTTGGCACGGAGTTGTACTTTTCCTGAATATGGGACTTTTAATTTGCGTCTCAAACAGCGAGGTGTTAATGATGCCGCCTTACCTCGTCCGGGCTGCTCTCCACCTTCGGGTTGCTGGCTGTTCTCTTCAGGTTGCTGCTCAGACTGATGCTAACGGTGGCATCTGACTTGGAGCGCTGATGCGTCCGTTTGGATGGCGACAGGCTGTGTTCTCCACTCAGGTGGCCGGTAGCAGGGGATGCCGCGGGGCAGAATGGCGTCAGAGTCAGGAGCTCCCTGCGGGCTCGGGCCCCGGCCGGTTTCAGCTCATCTGACAGGATGAGCTTCCTCAGTTTGGTTCCTCGGGAGTGGCGCTGGGTGGAGATGTGCATGTCGGAGGAGTACGCCCCGAGGAGCCAGGCGCACTGCAGGCTGAAGGCGATGCTCTGCCGGCAGCGGTGCACCTGCAGCGAGCCACAGGGCAGGAAGTGATGTCAGACACAAAACAACCAATCAGGACACAAAGCTGCCATCGTGTTGTTCTAATCAATATCAGCACAAAACCAAACTGATCAACACTATTGATCATCCAGGTCATGTTCAGTGACCCCCTCCCCGCTGCTAGCCCCACCCCCTCCCCGCTCCGAGCCCCACCCCCTCCCCGCTCCTAGCCCCACCCCCTCCCGCTGCTAGCCCTAGCCCCACCCCCTCCCCCACCTAGCCCCACCCCCTCCCGCTCCTAGCCCCACCCCCTCCCGCTGCTAGCCCCACCCCCTCCCCGCTGCTAGCCCCACCCCCTCCCGCTGCTAGCCCCACCCCCTCCCGCTGCTAGCCCCTCCCCCTCCCCGCTGCTAGCCCCACCCCCTTCCCACTCGAGCCCCACCCCCTCCCGCTGCTAGCCCCACCCCCTCCCCGCTCCTAGCCCCACCCCCTCCCGCTGCTAGCCCCACCCCCACCTAGCCCCACACCCTCCCGCTCCTAGCCACACCCCCTCCCCGCTGCTAGCCCCACCCCCTCCCCGCTGCTAGCCCCACCCCCATCCCACTCGAGCCCCACCCCCTTCCCACTCGAGCCCCACCCCCTCCCGCTGCTAGCCCCACCCCCTCCCCACGGCTAGCCCCACCCACCACGTAAGGCTTGATGGCGTCGCCCACATCCTCGTCCATGTGGATGTACATGTTGAGCAGCTGCGGCAGGTAGAAGTCCACATCCTCGTGCGGGAAGCTGAACAGACGGTTTCCGATGTACGCCTGCACGCCAGGCTCCTTCGAGTTGTGCAGGTACGAGATCGCCATGGAGACGTCGAACAGCTTGGACTCGAACAGGCGCAGCAGCCACGACTGTTTGGACGGGTTGTGCCGCTGCCTCCGCCGCGCACTCTTCACCGAGCCGGGCGCCGGGCCCTCCGGGTCATCCTCCTCGTGAATCTTTGGCGGTTTGACGGCGGGGGCGGGAGACGCCGTGTCCAGCACCGCCCCGTTCTGCAGGTCGGTGGTGTCGCCCTCCACCTGTCGCAGCTTCACCTTCTGCAGGACCTCATGACACGCCTGCTGTGCCACATCTGCATCTATCACCAGGCTGAGCTCGGCCACGCCCTCACTGATGATGCCCAGGGGAGGCGTGGCGGGCTGGGCGGGGCCACAGGAGGAGGATGGGGTGGAGGGGAGGGACAGGGAGGAGGAGGAGGAGCAGACGGAAAGGGAGGGGGAGGGGCTGTTCTGGTCAGAGGAGGTGGGGGAAAGGTCCACCTGCGTGTCCTCCATCATGGCAGCTGGGAAGCTCCGCCCTTTTCCACTGAAACAGACAGAGGTCAGAGGTCACCTGAGCCGTGGACTCTGCTTATCAACAAATTAAACATGGCGTGGAAACCAGACAACTGGAGGAGCCAGGAGCCTCATTAGAGTGGTGAAACTGACTCATCAAACGGTCGTTCTGCGGCGGTCGGTCCTGATGAGGTCACTCTGACATCACTCTGCTCTGAACCCGATGAGCATCTGGAGCTGTTCAGGGAGGAAGGAGAGAACAATCTGACTTAGGATTTGTTTCTCAGAGAGACCGCTTCCCCTCTCACTTCCTGTTATCCTGCCGCTCTAAAACTATGAGTCATGACCACATGACCACGGTCTCGTGAAACGAATTAGTGACACGGAGGCGAACCAGCAGAAGAAAGCTGGGCCTCCCTCTTAGTTTGGGTGAATAATAATTCAGAAATCTTTCAAACGTGTTGGTTTAAAGATGCCGTCTGATGACCCGGCCCGGTTCACCGTGGACAGGACAGCATCAGATACTGAGCTCCGACACCCAGTTAACCTTCGACAAATTAATGAATGAACGTGTGCTACAGCTCTGTTAGCTTCCAGTTCTGTTAGCTTACAGCTCTGTTAGCTTACAGTTCTGTTCGCTTACAGCTCTGTTCGCTTACAGCTCTGTTAGCTTACAGCTCTGTTAGCTTACAGCTCTGTTAGCTTACAGCTCTGTTCGCTTACAGCTCTGTTCGCTTACAGCTCTGTTAGCTTACAGCTCTGTTAGCTTACAGCTCTGTTAGCTTACAGTTCTGTTAGCTTACAGTTCTGTTAGCTCAGAGCTGCTGTTAGCTTCCAGCTCTGTTAGCTTCCAGCTCTGTTAGCTTCCAGCTCTGTTAGCTCAGAGTTGCTGTTAGCTTACAGCTCTGTTAGCTCAGAGCTGCTGTGTTGTTGTTATTGGGGCTATCGGGGGGGCTTATAGAGGGGATGACGTCATCGCCCCCCTGCAGCTCATTCACTCCGGTAAGAACGTCCATCTTACTCAAAGTCGTCGTTCACGTTGTCAGAATCTGATAAATATCCTGCCATGTTGCACAAAACTATCAGCAGCAAACTCTGTGTGAAGTTAGCCGACTGTCACAGAGCACGGAGTGAATAAACTGTGCTGCAGGGGGGCGTGTGGATGAAGTGGTCCCAGTAGAGTGCCTGTGTAGAAATCCCTCCGTTAGCTCTCCTATAGCTGCAAGTAGCCACATAACAGCACCTATGAGCTAACAGCAGCTATGAGCTAACAGAGCTATGAGCTAACAGCAGCTATGAGCTAACAGAGCTATGAGCTAACAGCAGCTATGAGCTAACAGAGCTATGAGCTAACAGCAGCTATGAGCTAACAGAGCTATGAGCTAACAGAGCTATGAGCTAACAGCAGCTATGAGCTAACAGAGCTATGAGCTAACAGAGCTATGAGCTAACAGAGCTATAGTACACGTTCATTCATTCATTCTTCTTAAAGTATTGGTGAAATAAAGACAGATAAAGCCTTATTTAGAGGCTGCATCCTCTAAGCCCCGTTCTCTCCGTTATATGGATCTCCAGTTATCTAAATATCTTCTGAAGGACGCCGACTTTCACCAAACTGTTCTCAGTGAGCAGATGAACGGATTTCATGCCAGAAATAAGGTTTAAAAACACCGGAGTTCCCCTTTAAGACCGATCAGTAGCCAAGATTCAAGAAGCTTCATCTGTCCTGAGGGAAACTGATGTGCAACAGTTACGGTACCAGAGGGAAAGTACTAAATAACTAAATAAAATAAAAACTAAATAAAGCTAACATAAGTAACTGAATACAATATGTGCAAATGAGCCTCAATAAAAGACAATATATACAAAAAAAGTGATCTGGAGGAAGGGTCGCTTATCAGCTGATGGATCCGTCAGGTTCGTTTATTGGACCGGGTCTAATTCTGTTAGGCTGACTGATAAAATGAGCTGAAATTATTAATTGATCAACATAAATCTAAAGACAGTCGAACACATCTTTATCGATGAGAAGCTGTCCTGATCCAGGACTGGGTTCCGAGTTTCTAAGCAGTGACCCACCGAGAGTAAAGTTCTGGCCGTTCATCACCAGAAACGGACCAGCACGGAGCCAGCGGACCGCAGGACAGACACAATCCGGTCAGTGGATTAAAGGTCGAGGCTGGGTCACAGTTTAAAGTCCATTAAACACTGTTAGCTTCCAGCAGCTAGCTGTTAGCATGACCCAGACAACAGGTCCATTCAGAACCACTCACGGTTCGTACAATAGTCTCATCAGAACCACGAAAAACCCATGAGAGCGAGCGGATTAAAGACGTTCTGTACACTGATTTATTTATTTATTTTTTAAATAAGTAGCGGGCCGCCATCTTTGTTATGGTTCGGGGACAGAGGCGGAGCTTCAAAATAAGTTAAAACGTCTACTAACGGTTTATAAACGCAATAGTTACCATTCAGACGGAGATAGGAGTCTCTGGATGCCTCGGGAAGAGCTTCGGGACAGCTGTGTGTGGTGCAAACGACCTCCAGGGGCTTCTCAAACGCCGCCGTTTCATTAAAAACTAACGGTCAGCCTGTGCGGTTCAAACATGAACCGCTGCTAACTGCTAACAGCACGCAGCTATTTTAATGTTAGCATTAGCATTAGCCAGCCAACTGTTGCTAACTGCGCTCATTTCTTAATAAAACTGATTTTAGAGCTAAGCTTCGGAATGACGCCTCCACAGATGAGCTGTCCAAGTGGAAAGGCGTATCAGGGTGTCTCCAGGCGAGTCAGTCCTACCTGGTGACAGTTTAATGGTCTGAAATCACATCTTATGTCCTGTTGGACTCCATTGATTCTGTTTGATCCTCATCTCAGCTAACAGCCAGCAGGGGGCGACTTCTCTTCTTCTTCTCTTGTTTCCTGTGAAACTTCCGGTGCAGCACCGCAACGTTTTGGATGTAGTCACATAAACTCAACACTAATTGTAAAAGATTTGTTAAGACATACAAAACACATTAACAGGTCTGAGTCCGTTTTTATTCAAAGTTAAAATTTAAAATGTCCTATTAGCTGAAAACTTCCTTCAAGAAGCCTGGAGAACTATTCCTGAAGACTCCTTAAAGAAATGACAGAAAGCTTGTCTCAGAGGGTTCAGGCTGTGTTGGAGAATAAAGGAGCTCAGACCAGAGATTCACTTTAAAGCTGCTGAGAACTGAGAAAAAACTCTGTTTCTGCCTCAGATTCTGGGTTTATGTTCAGGTTTGAACATGTTTCAGTGAATCTCTGCAGCTGCTTCCTGTTTTTATATAAATTATAAAGAAATGAACTGCAGCTGTCAGTGTGGCTGTTCTTAATCAGATGATCTCAGACGCTGCTGAAATGATTTGACAACTGAGTTTTCTGCAAACATTTATTGTAAGTTCATAAAGTGAAATTCATCTTTCTTCATATTTGTAGACTCAACAGCAGCAGCTGTCTACAGCGTGTTTATACTTTAAACAGATTATAAGCTGCAGATGTGACACATTACAGGTTAGTAAGTGTTAGTTCTGACTGACAGAACAATAATCAGCATATTATGTTGGATCAGCTTTGAGACAACTAGCTGTTCCTCCTGGAATGTGGCCTGAAGCAGAGATTACACTTCTGTGATTAAAGCACCTTCACTTTTACACACCTGCAGGCTTTATTAAACATGTCAGACGTTTGGTTCTGCTGAACCCGGTTCTGTTTCATCATTTAAGAAGGTGAGAGTGAAAGTGGAAGCAGCAGATGCGGTCCGGCTGGTTCACAGCCAGATGTCGGAGGTGCAGTCTCCTCCCGGGTACCGCAGCTCGTGGGCCAGAGCCGGGCCGTCGGGCTCCTTACCGAAGTCCACCAGGAAGTCTTCGTTCAGGGAGAGACCGCCGTGGTCAGAGTCCACATCGATCTGCATCATCACAGAACCGTCTCTGAGGAAACACACAGCGGTTCATTCACTGCACCAACAGAATAAAAGGAACCTGGACCGTCCTGAGTCCAGTTCTGCCGGGTTCTGGGTCAGTACCTGATCATGTCAGGATAAAACTGTTTGTCCCAACCGCTGAACAGAGACGTCGTCACGTAAAGTCTGCGACCGTCCAGGCTGAGCTGCAGCATCTGAGGACCTCCAGGGACACGCTTCCCCTGGGAGACAGACAGGTGAGGGGAGACAGGTGAGGCGAGACAGACAGGAAACAGACAGGTGAGGGGAGACAGACAGGTGAGGCGAGACAGGTGAGGTGAGACAGACAGGAAACAGACAGGTGAGGGGAGACAGGTGAGGGGAGACAGACAGGTGAGGCGAGACAGACAGGAAACAGACAGGTGAGGCGAGACAGACAGGTGAGGTGAGACAGGTGAGGGGAGACAGACAGGAAACAGACAGGTGAGGTGAGACAGACAGGTGAGCCGAGACAGGTGAGGGGAGACAGACAGGAAACAGACAGGTGAGGGGAGACAGGTGAGGGGAGACAGACAGGAGACAGACAGGTGAGGTGAGACAGACAGGAGACAGACAGGTGAGGTGAGACAGACAGGAAACAGACAGGTGAGGGGAGACAGGTGAGGGGAGACAGACAGGTGAGGTGAGACAGGTGAGGGGAGACAGACAGGAGACAGACAGGTGAGGGGAGACAGACAGGAGACAGACAGGTGAGGTGAGACAGACAGGAAACAGACAGGTGAGGCGAGACAGACAGGAAACAGAGAGGTGAGGGGAGACAGACAGGAAACAGACAGGTGAGGCGAGACAGACAGGTGAGGGGAGACAGACAGGAAACAGAGAGGTGAGGGGAGACAGACAGGAGACAGACAGGTGAGGTGAGACAGACAGGAAACAGACAGGTGAGGCGAGACAGACAGGAAACAGAGAGGTGAGGGGAGACAGACAGGAGACAGACAGGTGAGGTGAGACAGACAGGAAACAGACAGGTGAGGCGAGACAGACAGGTGAGGGGAGACAGACAGGAAACAGAGAGGTGAGGTGAGACAGACAGGAAACAGAAAGGTGAGGTGAGACAGACAGGAAACAGACAGGTGAGGTGAGACAGGTGAGGGGAGACAGACAGGAAACAGACAGGTGAGGTGAGACAGGTGAGGGGAGACAGGTGAGGGGAGACAGGTGAGGTGAGACAGACAGGTGAGGTGAGACAGGTGAGGCAAGACAAGTGAGGTGAGACAGACAGGTGAGGTGAGACAGACAGGTGAGGCAAGACAAGTGAGGTGAGACAGACAGGAAACAGACAGGTGAGGCGAGCCACAGACAGGTGAGGCGAGCCACAGACAGGTGAGGTGAGACACAGGAGACACAGGTTAGAGGGAGGATGGGTCTCTCTGAGTTACCTGGATGATGCGGGGCGGCGGCTGCTCCTGCTTCTCCGGGTCTTCTATGACTCGGACTGGACCATCACTGAGGATGCTTCCTCCCAGGAACACCTGGAACAGACAAACAGAAAAGCTGTCTTCCTCTGAGGCGTTACCTGTGCAACATCAACATCAGACAGGTGTCGTAACAGCAGACCTGGCCGGCCAGCCGGGGGTTTCTGCGGTCTGTGATGTCATACTGTCTGATGTCACCGTGCAGCCAGTTACTGAAGTAGAGAAAACGGTCATCCAGTGAGATCAGGATGTCTGTGATGAGGCCTGCACGGACAGGTGAGAGGTCACAGACAGGTGAGAGGTCAGAGAAACAGGTGAGAGGTCAGAGAAACGGGTGAGAGGTCAGAGAGACAGGTGAGAGGTCACACAGACAGGTGAGAGGTCAGAGAAACAGGTGAGAGGTCAGAGAAACAGATGAGAGGTCACAGACAGGTGAGAGGGCACAGACAGGTGAGAGGTCACACAGACAGGTGAGAGGTCAGAGAAACAGGTGAGAGGTCACACAGACAGGTGAGAGGTCACACAGACAGGTGAGAGGTCACACAGACAGGTGAGAGGTCAGAGAAACAGGTGAGAGGTCACACAGACAGGTGAGAGGTCAGAGAAACAGGTGAGAGGTCACAGACAGGTGAGAGGGCACAGACAGGTGAGAGGTCACACAGACAGGTGAGAGGGCACAGACAGGTGAGAGGTCACACAGACAGGTGAGAGGTCAGAGAAACAGATGAGAGGTCACACAGACAGGTGAGAGG
This sequence comes from Leuresthes tenuis, assembly GCF_036924035.1. Taxonomy (NCBI): domain Eukaryota; kingdom Metazoa; phylum Chordata; class Actinopteri; order Atheriniformes; family Atherinopsidae; genus Leuresthes; species Leuresthes tenuis. Next base: position 372,509 of record NW_027325364.1, read on the forward strand.
TCAGAGAAACAGGTGAGAGGTCACAGACAGGTGAGAGGGCACAGACAGGTGAGAGGTCACACAGACAGGTGAGAGGGCACAGACAGGTGAGAGGTCACACAGACAGGTGAGAGGTCAGAGAAACAGATGAGAGGTCACACAGACAGGTGAGAGGTCAGAGAAACAGGTGAGAGGTCAGAGAAACAGGTGAGAGGTCACACAGACAGGTGAGAGGTCACACAGACAGGTGAGAGGTCAGAGAAACAGGTGAGAGGTCAGAGAAACAGATGAGAGGTCACACAGACAGGTGAGAGGTCAGAGAAACAGGTGAGAGGTCAGAGAAACAGATGAGAGGTCACACAGACAGGTGAGAGGTCAGAGAAACAGGTGAGAGGTCAGAGAAACAGGTGAGAGGTCACACAGACAGGTGAGAGGTCACACAGACAGGTGAGAGGTCACACAGACAGGTGAGAGGTCAGAGAAACAGGTGAGAGGTCACACAGACAGGTGAGAGGTCAGAGAAACAGGTGACCGGTCACACAGACAGGTGAGAGGTCACACAGACAGGTGAGAGGTCAGAGAAACAGGTGAGAGGTCACACAGACAGGTGAGAGGTCAGAGAAACAGGTGAGAGGTCACACAGACAGGTGAGAGGTCAGAGAAACAGGTGAGAGGTCAGAGAAACAGGTGAGAGGTCACACGGACAGGTGAGAGGTCAGAGAAACAGGTGAGAGGTCAGAGAAACAGGTGAGAGGTCACACAGACAGGTGAGAGGTCACAGACAGGTGAGAGGTCACAGACAGGTGAGAGGTCAGAGAAACAGGTGAGAGGTCAGAGAAACAGGTGAGAGGTCAGAGAAACAGGTGAGAGGTCACACGGACAGGTGAGAGGTCAGAGAAACAGGTGAGAGGTCACACAGACAGGTGAGAGGTCAGAGAAACAGGTGAGAGGTCAGAGAAACAGGTGAGAGGTTACACAGACAGGTGAGAGGTCACACAGACAGGTGAGAGGTCGCACAGACAGGTGAGAGGTCGCACAGACAGGTGAGAGGTCAGAGAAACAGGTGAGAGGTCAGAGAAACAGGTGAGAGGTCACACAGACAGGTGAGAGGTCACACAGACAGGTGAGAGGTCACAGACAGGTGAGAGGTCGCACAGACAGGTGAGAGGTCAGAGAAACAGGTGAGAGGTCACACAGACAGGTGAGAGGTCAGAGAAACAGGTGAGAGGTCACACAGACAGGTGAGAGGTCAGAGAAACAGGTGAGAGGTCACACAGACAGGTGAGAGGTCACACAGACAGGTGAGAGGTCACACAGACAGGTGAGAGGTCGCACAGACAGGTGAGAGGTCAGAGAAACAGGTGAGAGGTCACACAGACAGGTGAGAGGTCACACAGACAGGTGAGAGGTCGCACAGACAGGTGAGAGGTCGCACAGACAGGTGAGAGGTCGCACAGACAGGTGAGAGGTCGCACAGACAGGTGAGAGGTCACAGACAGGTGAGAGGGCGCACAGACAGGTGAGAGGTCACACAGACAGGTGAGAGGTCTCAGACAGGTGAGAGGTCAGAGACAGGTGAGAGGTCGCACAGACAGGTGAGAGGTCACACAGACAGGTGAGAGGTCGCACGGACAGGTGAGAGGTCGCACGGACAGGTGAGAGGTCACACAGACAGGTGAGAGGTCACACAGACAGGTGAGAGGTCACACAGACAGGTGAGAGGTCACAGACAGGTGAGAGGTCACAGATGGGTGAGAGGTCACAGATGGGTGAGAGGTCACACAGACAGGTGAGAGGTCACACAGACAGGTGAGAGGTCACACAGACAGGTGAGCAGGCAGGTAAAGGATCAGACTCACTTGGCATCAGAGGCAACATCCATCCCTCCACCTTCTTACTGGGAACACTGATGACCTTCTCTGTTGCCCAGTCGCCTTTCTGAGGTCCAAAGAGACCAAAGCTAAACGTTAGCATCATAGTGCTAAAGATGCTAACATAGCTAACATGCAAGTGTTTAACAGTTACTTCATTCACCACCACAGTTGCTACACAGACTACTGTTCTGGTCATCTAGAACTGAACTTAGACCAGAACCGAGACCATCATCACCCTTTGGTACCGGGGTCGCCGACCGACCCTTAGAAAACGGAATTGTTCCGTATTTAGAAACAGTTTTTATGTCCAAATATGGGACGATTCTGTGTTTTAAGGAAGGGTTCGACCCCATTTAGTACCGACCTGTGTTTTGTAGAACCTGAAGACAGTTCCCCGCAGAGCACATCCTACGTAGCCCTCTGTGGCGTTTGGGTCGTGGAGGAATCTGACCTCCAGAGGAATGGCGCCGTCTTCTCCCAGATCCAGGGTCTGCAGCTTCCTGTGGGTGGTCCAGTCCCAAACATGCAAGGCGGTGCCGTAGTGACCTGGAACATAAAACAGGGGACACTGTGATCAGAACCAAGACCTTTACAGCACTAAAGGTGGCAGTGGAGTCTGGAAAAGACAAACCCAACAGAACCCATGAAGAAGTCCAAACAGACCTCCCAGGGCTACCTGCGTAGTTCTGGAGCAGGAACCCAAAACTTAAAGGTGCCGGCTGAGTCTCACTGGGATACTGGGCAGTGGACCTGTGCAGCCTGGGGTGGATCTGACAGTTTCTGGGACTTAGATCACTAAATTTAAATGGGTTCATTGTTCTGAACAGACCTGCTGGGACCGGTTGGAGTGTCTTTAGAACTGGAACCTTGTGGAACACTTTGATAAGGATCTAGAACCCAGTGGCTTCCTGGGATCTGCTGCTCTGCCCGAGTCTTGCATCAGAGTGTCAGAATGGGAGATCTGAGGAGGTGCTGACCCACCTTCTTTGACATGAACAGGGTTAAATCCATCCACCAGAGCTTTGGGTGCCCCCCACTCGGTGCTGATCATCACATTGTGACGGGGCTGGTACCAGAAGTCATAGCCGAAGGGCGCCGCTTCACCAGGATGCTCCCAGTTACCGATCACCTCAAACGTCTCACCGTCCAGCAGAACAAAACCACCTGCAACAGAAACGCAAAGTGTCCACCAGAGGGCGCCACAGCAGAAGACTTTGGGTTCTCAGGGTTCCTCCACCAGTTCCAGGTCTTACCTTTGCCGCCACCTGAAGGGTCTCCCATGCAGCTGATCATGATCTGTCCGTTGCCAAGGCAATGACTGGTGTGAGGGTTCCCCAGACCACACTTCCAGTACAGATCCACCGGCTCCACCATCTGAACACAGCAGCAGAACAACTCGTTTAGGTTTTCAGTTCAAACACTGAACTCAGTCTGCCTCCATCTAAGCTCCAAAGCTGGACCAGAACCCGGAGGTCTGCCTCCATCTAACCTCCAAAGCTGGACCAGAACCCGGAGGTCTGCCTCCATCTAACCTCCAAAGCTGGACCAGAACCCGGAGGTCTGCCTCCATCTAACCTCCAAAGCTGGACCAGAACCCGGAGTTCTGCCTCCCTGTCTGAAGCCCTTAGCTTCCAGCACAGCTCCAGAACTCCAGACTGGGAGGAGCTACCTTCACTCCCAGCTGGAAACTCCCCAGAGCAGCTGCAGCTTCCTGCCAGAAGTGGACTGAACTTTTTATGACCGCTTGCAAAGCTAATATTTATCATTCAGAGCTATTCTGGCCCAGCAGAGCTCCTCGGTGCTGGAGATTTCTGTGATGACACAACGAACCAGCTGGCGCTGGACGTGTTTTTGTCCAGATATTTATCAGACTCTCCGACGCCAGCAGCAACAAATGGTTTTTTATTGTTTTAGCAGCAGCTGCTCCGCCTGAACCCAGCCTGAACCCGGCCTGAACCCGGCCTGAACCCGGCCTGAACCCAGCCTGAACCCAACCTGAACTCAGCCTGAACCCAGCCTGAACCCGGCCTGAACCCGGCCTGAACTCGGCCTGAACCCGGCCTGAACCCGGCCTGAACCCGGCCTGAACTCGGCCTGAACCCGGCCTGAACCCGGCCTGAACCCGGCCTGAACCCGGCCTGAACTCGGCCTGAACTCGGCCTGAACTCGGCCTGAACCCGGCCTGAACCCGGCCTGAACCCGGCCTGAACCCGGCCTGAACTCGGCCTGAACTCGGCCTGAACCCAGCCTGAACCCAGCCTGAACCCGGCCTGAACCCGGCCTGAACTCGGCCTCCTCCAGCACCGTTTCAGCTTCACTTTCTGGCCCTCTGACAGAAACCCAGAGGTCTTTCTGCAGAGCTGCTGGAAGTCTGTGGCCTCAGAAAAAGAAAGTTTCACTCGGAAAACCTCTTCCACATGTCTGAGTCTGGAGCTTCGAACAAACAGAACTTTAAGATGGCTTCCTTCCCCTGCAGATCACACCTGAAAGAGCTTAAACCATCAGCTCTGCAGGCAGTTACTGATGGTCGGGGCCACCGGGGGGGGCTCAGGGTTTGATTGGCTGAAAGCTCAGAAACACTTTGGACTCCAGGGTCAGACCTTGTGGATTTTGGGCGCTCTGGGATTGGTCCCGACGTCGATGACGTAGATTCTGGAGGAGATCAGTGAGGGCAGGATCAGGCGGTCTCGGGTCTTGGAGGCGTCGCTGAAGCAGCTGCTGCAGGCGTTCCAGCCGGAGTGATGCAGCTCGTCACGGAGGTTCGGCATCGGCAGCCGGTGGATCACCTGCGGAGGACAGACCAGAACCGAGCTGACGGGAAACAAAGTCACCTGCAGACACTCAACAGAACCGGGTCGCACCTACCTGGCAGTAGGTGGAAGACTTGGGGCTGACGTCGACCGTGGCCAAATAATCCGGCTTCAGGATGCCGGTGCTGCGGTAGATGCAGGGCAGGTAGACGATCTCCTCTCGAGGACCTTCACCCAGAAAACAACTCACAGTTACCTGCTGAGAACACCTGGACAGGTGAGAGCTCCTCACAGCCAATCAGATGAGAGATAAAGGTGTCGTTTACAAACATTTACCTGTTTCCTGATGATAAACCAACAGGAAACAGTTTTATATGAATCTGAGCTTCTGTCTGCCTCAAATCTTTTGTTACGTTTGATTTTACTGTGAAATTCTCAGTTTATTTTATTTTGAAGGATGTCCGTTCTCCCGACCTCCGTCCCAGAGCTGAATAAGGTCCGCTGGCCTCTCATCTGAAAGGTTATTCAGTTGTTCTGAAGGGGCTGGTGTGGAGTCCAGTTAACCTTATTCAGCTCTGAGGGTCACATGACCTGCAGGAGTCTGTCCTTCATGCTGCTTCCTGTTATTGTGGAAACAGCAGATAAGAACTCACATCAACACAATGAGGAGCCTCAGCTGCTGCAGGAGGCGTTCTGAACCTCTCCGGAGACTTTTCTCCTGCTGCAGGAGGCGTTCTGAACCTCTCCTGCTGCAGGAGGCGTTCTGAACCTCTCCGGAGACTTTTCTCCTGCTGCAGGAGGCGTTCTGAACCTCTCCGGAGACTTTTCTCCTGCTGCAGGAGGCGTTCTGAACCTCTCCGGAGACTTTTCTCCTGCTGCAGGAGGCGTTCTGAACCTCTCCGGAGACTTTTCTCCTGCTGCAGGAGGCGTTCTGAACCTCTCCGGAGACTTTTCTCCTGCTGCAGGAGGCGTTCTGAACCTCTCCGGAGACTTTTCTCCTGCTGCAGGAGGCGTTCTGAACCTCTCCTCCTGCTGCAGGAGGCGTTCTGAACCTCTCCTCCTGCTGCAGGAGGCGTTCTGAACCTCTCCGGAGACTTTTCTCCTGCTGAAGGAGGCGTTCTGAACCTCTCTGGAGACTTTTCTCCTGCTGCAGGAGGCGTTCTGAACCTCTCTGGAGACTTTTCTCCTGCTGCAGGAGGCGTTCTGAACCTCTCCTCCTGCTGCAGGAGGCGTTCTGAACCTCTCCGGTGCCGCTCAGCACAGTCAGAGGTTGATTTCTGTCTGATCCATCAGACTTTAAACTGAGCCGAGGGGCGTGTCAAGCCTTCAGCTGATTTATTAGGATCCTCAGACACCTGGTTTCTGTCAAGCTGGGAATAGCATGAAAGCTCCAAGCTGAACCTGGGAAAGCTGCATTTAAATAAGATGTATTTGTTCAGTTTTTATTTGCAGCTGAACCAACCGGATGGTTAAGATAGTAAAGCACAAGCTGAGATGCCTCAGAACAGAGTATTTTATGGGCTGTACGACATGTTCTGACACTGAACTTCAGGTTTTATTTCACAATCAGGAGAAGCAGCAGCGTGTCTGACCTCTGATGATCTGCAGCTGCTGAAATAAAACCTTTCACTGACTCACACAGCGGCTCGTCTCACCCTTCATGGCGTCCAGCGGGCTGCGGTACCCCGGTCCACATCCTGAGCAGCTGGCTGAAACACAACAAGAACAGGAGCTTCACAACGTTTCAGGGAACCAAGCCGGAGCTCCGGAGCTTCTGTTTGGCTCCCTGTTAAATTCAGAATAGAATTTAAGGTTCTTCTCCTCACATATAAAGCTCTTAATGACCGAGCTCCATCACATCTTAAAGATCTCACAGTTGGATATTTCCCCAGCAGAGCACTTTGCTCTCAGGCTGCAGGTTTCCTTGTGGTTCCCAGAGTTTCTAAAAGCAGAATGGGAGGCAGAGCCTTCAGTTATCAGGCCCCTAAAAGCAGAATGGGAGGCAGAGCCTTCAGTTATCAGGCCCCTAAAAGCAGAATGGGAGGCAGAGCCTTCAGTTATCAGGCCCCTAAAAGCAGAATGGGAGGCAGAGCCTTCAGTTATCAGGCCCCTAAAAGCAGAATGGGAGGCAGAGCCTTCAGTTATCAGGCCCCTAAAAGCAGAATGGGAGGCAGAGCCTTCAGTTATCAGGCCCCTAAAAGCAGAATGGGAGGCAGAGCCTTCAGTTATCAGGCCCCTAAAAGCAGAATGGGAGGCAGAGCCTTCAGTTATCAGGCCCCTAAAAGCAGAATGGGAGGCAGAGCCTTCAGTTATCAGGCCCCTAAAAGCAGAATGGGAGGCAGAGCCTTCAGTTATCAGGCCCCTAAAAGCAGAACGGGAGGCAGAGCCTTCAGTTATCAGGCCCCTAAAAGCAGAATGGGAGGCAGAGCCTTCAGTTATCAGGCCCCTAAAAGCAGAACGGGAGGCAGAGCCTTCAGTTATCAGGCCCCTAAAAGCAGAATGGGAGGCAGAGCCTTCAGTTATCAGGCCCCTAAAAGCAGAATGGGAGGCAGAGCCTTCAGTTATCAGGCCCCTAAAAGCAGAATGGGAGGCAGAGCCTTCAGTTATCAGGCCCCTAAAAGCAGAATGGGAGGCAGAGCCTTCAGTTATCAGGCCCCTAAAAGCAGAATGGGAGGCAGAGCCTTCAGTTATCAGGCCCCTAAAAGCAGAATGGGAGGCAGAGCCTTCAGTTATCAGGCCCCTAAAAGCAGAATGGGAGGCAGAGCCTTCAGTTATCAGGCCCCTAAAAGCAGAATGGGAGGCAGAGCCTTCAGTTATCAGGCCCCTAAAAGCAGAATGGGAGGCAGAGCCTTCAGTTATCAGGCCCCTAAAAGCAGAATGGGAGGCAGAGCCTTCAGTTATCAGGCCCCTAAAAGCAGAATGGGAGGCTGCTGTCGGCCTTTTTCTCTCCACAGTCGCCTTGTGATTGGATCAGAGAGAAGTTTCAGTTAATCTGCTGGTTTCCTTCAGCTTGGAAACGGCTTTTTTTATGGTCTCTGTATGAATTGGACCAATTTTAAATGTAATGAATTGGGTTTGATTGGATTATCTTCTACACTATTATCCTTCCTGGTCGCACTTCTCTTCTCTTGGTGCCTTTCTCCATATTACTTTCAACTTTTTTTTATTAGTCAACTGGTCTCTCAACCTAATTGGCAGAATTTTCTCAAGGAGAAGCTCGGGTTCAATCATGATCTAATCTGCATTCTGGCCTCTGCTGTAACCCCCTGAGATCGCTGCCGAGACGCTCCTTTTCCTTCCTGCACCGACACCTGCTGACTCGTCTGGGACCCGATCCACGACTGTTGGATTGGGAGAAGTTTGCTGGAGTCATTTTTCCGTTTCACACGGAGGTGAAACTGACATGAAACGAGGAAGCAGACTCACAAACAGCCCAAGAACTGAAAGAACAGACCGTCTGTTCAGCTGGGAATAGCATGAAAGCTCCAAGCTGAACCTGGGAAAGCTGCATTTAAATAAGATGTATTTGTTCAGTTTTTATTTGCAGCTGAACCAACCGGATGGTAAAGATAGTAAAGCACAAGCTGAGGGCCGAATAAAGAGGTTCACTGTTTTACAGACTGTCCCACAGCTGGTGAAGTGGAATCTGGACACCCGAGCTCCAGGTGTTACTCACCAACTGATTCCTCACTGGAACAACCTGAAAACGTCGGCCCTGAACTGCAAGAACTCACAGTGAAGAACTCTGGCTTTATGTAACCCTGCCAAGAAGCGTTATGCAACCACAGCCTGTTAAATGGGCAGCTTGGTGTTTTTCTGTGGTTCTGACCTCAGTAACCTCCCTGCTGATCACAGCTGCAATAATCAATCAGAATTAATAACCAATCACTCAACATGTTCAGTCATTTCCAGTTTAAAAAGCTGTGAAAAACATCATTAATCAGCTGATTAATCTATACTAAAACTGATCATCAGTTCCTTGAGTTTCCTGTTTTATTTTAATAAAAGTTAGTTCATTTAAAACTGAAAATTCTGTTTTCAAACTGTCCTTGAACACACCAATATGTCTGACAATATGATTATTGATTAGCTACTCAGAAGTTACTGTTTAACTCATGACACCATAGAGCAAAAAGCGCCGGTCTGAACCGGACAACAACGCAGCAAAACCAGCTGAAGCAGCAGCTGCTGCAGAGGTTCAGAAACACGACGGGCTGCAGCTTTAAAGGACCCTCCTGAGCTTTAACAGCTCAGCTGGAAACAGAGCAAAGGTCAGCAACAGGCTGCCACCCAGACACCAGGAAAAAAATCCTCAAATTTAAGCTTTTACAACCTTATGAGTCCCGGCAGAACATGAGCAGCTCAGCTGGAAACAGAGCAAAGGTCACCAACAGGCTGCCACCCAGAGTCCAGGAAAAAGAGAAGCTGCAGAAACAAACTCACCCATGTCTGAGCTCCTGTTCCGATCTGGTGCTGCTCTGATACTGCAGGTTTGAACTGTGAGGTCCTCTGCACACACTGGAGGGAACAGGCAGCCAATAAGGGAGGGGGGGAGGGGCAATGAGCAGCCTGTTAACCCTGAAGCTTCCACAGAGCTCTGCTGTGTTCACTTAAAGGGGCCCCAAGAGGCTAAAGGGGCCCAAACTGGAGAGGGCCTCAGGCTGCAGAACAGGGTGGATGGAACAGGGTGGATGGAACAGGGTGGATGGAACAGGGTGGATGGACCAGGCCTCAGGCTCCAGAACAGGGTGGATGGAACAGGGTGGATGGAACAGGCCTCAGGCTGCAGAACAGGGTGGATGGAAAAGGGTGGATGGAACAGGCCTCAGGCTGCAGAACAGGGTGGATGGAACAGGCCTCAGGCTGTAGAACAGGGTGGATGGAACAGGGTGGATGGAACAGGCCTCAGGCTGCAGAACAGGGTGGATGGAACAGGGTGGATGGAAAAGGGTGTAGAACAGGGTGGATGGAAAAGGGTGTAGAACAGGGTGGATGGAAAAGGGTGTAGAACAGGGTGGATGGAACAGGCCTCAGGCTGTAGAACAGGGTGGATGGAACAGGGTGGATGGAACAGGGTGGATGGAAAAGGGTGTAGAACAGGGTGGATGGAACAGTTCTCAGGCTGTAGAACAGGGTGGATGGAACAGGGTGGATGGAAAAGGGTGTAGAACAGGGTGGATGGAAAAGGGTGTAGAACAGGGTGGATGGAACAGGCCTCAGGCTGCAGAACAGGGTGGATGGAACAGGGTGGATGGAAAAGGGTGTAGAACAGGGTGGATGGAAAAGGGTGTAGAACAGGGTGGATGGAAAAGGGTGTAGAACAGGGTGGATGGAACAGGCCTCAGGCTGTAGAACAGGGTGGATGGAACAGGGTGGATGGAACAGGGTGGATGGAAAAGGGTGTAGAACAGGGTGGATGGAACAGTTCTCAGGCTGTAGAACAGGGTGGATGGAACAGGGTGGATGGAAAAGGGTGTAGAACAGGGTGGATGGAACAGTTCTCAGGCTGTAGAACAGGGTGGATGGAACAGGGTGGATGGACCAGGGTGGATGGAAAAGGGTGTAGAACAGGGTGGATGGAACAGTTCTCAGGCTGCAGAACAGGGTGGATGGAAAAGGGTGTAGAACAGGGTGGATGGAACAGGCCTCAGGCTGTAGAACAGGGTGGATGGAACAGGGTGGATGGAACAGGCCTCAGGCTGTAGAACAGGGTGGATGGAACAGGGTGGATGGAAAAGGGTGTAGAACAGGGTGGATGGAACAGGCCTCAGGCTGTAGAACAGGGTGGATGGAACAGGGTGGATGGAACAGGGTGGATGGAAAAGGGTGTAGAACAGGGTGGATGGAACAGGGTGGATGGAAAAGGGTGGATGGAACAGGCCTCAGGCTGTAGAACAGGGTGGATGGAACAGGGTGGATGGACCAGGCCTCAGGCTGTAGAACAGGGTGGATGGAACAGGGTGGATGGAACAGGGTGGATGGAACAGGGTGGATGGAACAGGCCTCAGGCTGCAGAACAGGGTGGATGGAACAGGGTGGATGGAACAGGCCTCAGGCTGCAGAACAGGGTGGATGGAACAGGCCTCAGGCTGTAGAACAGGGTGGATGGAACAGGCCTCAGGCTGTAGAACAGGGTAGATGGAACAGGGTGGATGGAACAGGCCTCAGGCTGTAGAACAGGGTGGATGGAAAAGGGTGGATGGAACAGGCCTCAGGCTGCAGAACAGGGTGGATGGAACAGGCCTCAGGCTGTAGAACAGGGTGGATGGAACAGGCCTCAGGCTGTAGAACAGGGTGGATGGAAAAGGGTGGATGGAACAGGCCTCAGGCTGCAGAACAGGGTGGATGGAACAGGCCTCAGGCTGTAGAACAGGGTGGATGGAACAGGCCTCAGGCTGCAGAACAGGGTGGAGCCTAATGACCACAGACCGGTGGAGCTGCAGGTTGCTGAGGATCTTCACCCCCCCCCAGTTTGCCTTCCAGAAACAGGTAGAAGTCTCACAGCAAAATGTGTAATAGCTACGTTGGTCCACAAGGGGAAAATGTAGTATTGTCACAATCTGGCCCCCAAAATTGTGACAATACTGTTTTATTTGGCCTGTTCATTGCCATAGTCACCAGGTCACCTGACTATCAAGTTTCCCTCAGTGAAAGAAATAAAAAGGACGACCTTTGGCCTGTTTTCTGTGAAAGTATCAGCATTTCGATGGCATTTTAGTGAGGACATCAGTCCCATTTATATGGGCTAGTAGGGGCCTCCTATAGGTCCAGGAGGCTGTTATCAACCATTTCTATCAATGGGCCGTTATTTCAGTACCTGCAGAAATAATAAATCCATCCTTCATGGAAGATCTGATTTTATGGAACCGCAACACGATGACAAGGACTTCGAATTCCCTCAAGTGGCCTTTTTGGGTTTTTTTGGATTGCCACAACAATAATAATATCTTGCATTTCATGGCGCCATGGAAGGGATAAAATGATGCTTTAGGTCCTTAAGACTTAAACTACAGAGGTGGCTGTACTAATGCGTAAAAACCGCCGGTACCAGCAAACCTGGCAACCACGCCCAGCTGGTTAAAGAGCTTCTTACCACACAAAACACGACTCCTGTTTATGTATTTACAGACATATAGTGTGTCTGTTTATGTGATTTGATGGAGGAATATTAATATAATATAATATATATTAATAGATTAATATCAATAATAAGGATGAACGAGTAATAGTATTATACTAGTGAATGTCTGACTTTACAGAAGATGTATGGCAGGGCAGGAAATATATTCTGCTGTTGAAGAATGATCTTTACTGTTATTATTATGTTGTGCTGCATGTTTTTTAGTGCCCTGCTGTGGGGGCCCACAGAGCAGGGGCCCACAGAGCAGGGGCCCACAGAGCAGGGGCCCACAGAGCAGGGGCCCACAGAGCAGGGGTCCACAGAGCAGGGGTCCACAGAGCAGGGGCCCACAGAGCAGGGGCTCCACAGAGCAGGGGCCCACAGAGCAGGGGCCCACAGAGCAGGGGCCCACAGAGCAGGGCTCCACAGAGCAGGGCTCCACAGAGCAGGGCTCCACAGAGCAGGGGCCCACAGAGCAGGGCTCCACAGAGCAGGGCTCCACAGAGCAGGGCTCCACAGAGCAGGGGCCCACAGAGCAGGGCTCCACAGAGCAGGGGCCCACAGAGCAGGGCTCCACAGAGCAGGGGCCCACAGAGCAGGGCCCCACAGAGCAGGGCTCCACAGAGCAGGGCTCCACAGAGCAGGGGCCCACAGAGCAGGGGTCCACAGAGCAGGGGCCCACAGAGCAGGGGTCCACAGAGCAGGGGCCCACAGAGCAGGGGTCCACAGAGCAGGGGCCCACAGAGCAGGGGCCCACAGAGCAGGGGCCCACAGAGCAGGGGCCCACAGAGCAGGGGCCCACAGAGCAGGGGTCCACAGAGCAGGGGCCCACAGAGCAGGGGCCCACAGAGCAGGGGCCCACAGAGCAGGGGCCCACAGAGCAGGGCTCCACAGAGCAGGGCTCCACAGAGCAGGGCTCCACAGAGCAGGGGCCCACAGAGCAGGGCTCCACAGAGCAGGGCTCCACAGAGCAGGGCTCCACAGAGCAGGGGCCCACAGAGCAGGGGCCCACAGAGCAGGGGCCCACAGAGCAGGGCTCCACAGAGCAGGGCTCCACAGAGCAGGGCTCCACAGAGCAGGGGCCCACAGAGCAGGGCTCCACAGAGCAGGGCTCCACAGAGCAGGGGTCCACAGAGCAGGGGCCCACAGAGCAAGGGCCCACAGAGCAAGGGCCCACAGAGCAGGGGCCCACAGAGCAGGGGTCCACAGAGCAGGGCTCCACAGAGCAGGGGTCCACAGAGCAGGGGCCCACAGAGCAAGGGCCCACAGAGCAGGGGCCCACAGAGCAGGGGTCCACAGAGCAGGGGTCCACAGAGCAGGGGCCCACAGAGCAGGGGCCCACAGAGCAGGGGCCCACAGAGCAAGGGCCCACAGAGCAGGGGCCCACAGAGCAGGGGCTCCACAGAGCAGGGGCCCACAGAGCAGGGGCTCCACAGAGCAGGGGCCCACAGAGCAGGGGCCCACAGAGCAGGGGCCCACAGAGCAGGGGCCCACAGAGCAAGGGCCCACAGAGCAGGGGCCCACAGAGCAGGGGCTCCACAGAGCAGGGGCCCACAGAGCAGGGGCTCCACAGAGCAGGGGCCCACAGAGCAGGGGCCCACAGAGCAGGGGCCCACAGAGCAGGGGCTCCACAGAGCAGGGCTCCACAGAGCAGGGGTCCACAGAGCAGGGGTCCACAGAGCAGGGCTCCACAGAGCAGGGGCCCACAGAGCAGGGGTCCACAGAGCAGGGGCCCACAGAGCAAGGGCCCACAGAGCAGGGGCCCACAGAGCAGGGGTCCACAGAGCAGGGGCCCACAGAGCAGGGGCCCACAGAGCAGGGGCCCACAGAGCAAGGGCCCACAGAGCAGGGGCCCACAGAGCAGGGGCTCCACAGAGCAGGGGCCCACAGAGCAGGGGCTCCACAGAGCAGGGGCCCACAGAGCAGGGGCCCACAGAGCAGGGGCCCACAGAGCAGGGGCCCACAGAGCAGGGGCCCACAGAGCAAGGGCCCACAGAGCAGGGGCCCACAGAGCAGGGGCTCCACAGAGCAGGGGCCCACAGAGCAGGGGCTCCACAGAGCAGGGGCCCACAGAGCAGGGGCCCACAGAGCAGGGGCCCATTGCCACCCACCTGTGGGTAAAATAAAGTCTACAGAAGCCCAAACCCAGAATTATGACCATGTTTGGGAAAATCAATACCTTGAAGGTTCTTTCTGACCAAAGAAGAAAGAAATCCAATAACCTGCACCTGAAAGGTGTTGAAACTTTGCTGTAGGACTAAATGAAGACATTTTTAAAAGACCTTTGACCTGGTGAGTAACACAAGTGAAGATTATAAATGAGTCCTGCCTTGAAGTACTGACCTCTGAACCTTGACCAGTTTGGCTTCAGGAAGCAGACACCCTCTCTACCTTTAAGATCAGGCTGAAACTTTCCTTTCTGATAAAGCTTATAGTTAGGGATGGCTCAGGTGAGCCTGAAACATCCCATAGTTCTGCTGCTATAGGCCCAGCCTGCTGGGGGAGCTCCCATGATGCACCTCTCCTCCGTCTGCTCTCTTTTTCCCCCTGTTTAATTTCTCTAATGATTTTATGTCCATGTGACATTATTGTGGTTATTAACTTGTGTTTCCCTGTTCCAGCAGGTATCCTTTGAATGGTGTTATGGTGTTTTTCCCCCCTCTTTCCCCTCTTTTCTGTCTTCTCAAACCCCAGCTGGTCCAGGCGGATGGCCACCCTTCCTGGTTCTGGTTCTGCCAGAGGTTTCTTCCTGGTTCTGGTTCTGCCAGAGGTTTCTTCCTGGTTCTGCCAGAGGTTTCTTCCTGAGTCTGGTTCTGCCAGAGGTTTCTTCCTGGTTCTGGTTCTGCCAGAGGTTTCTTCCTGGTTCTGGTTCTGCCAGAGGTTTCTTCCTGGTTCTGGTTCTGCCAGAGGTTTCTTCCTGTTAAAGGGAGTCGTTCCTTTCCACAGTCGATACTGAGATGCTGGAACCTTTCACCATCATGAATATTAATGGAAGAATCTGTCGGGTTGGTCGGTGAAACAATGTGACTCAGCAAATCTGTATCAACTGACAAACTCCAGAACCTGAGGAGCAGATCCCAGCAAAGCTAAGAAAACTCTGTCCTCCTTCCCAGCTGTCGCCCACTTCACTGACCATCCAGCCAGAGTTCACCCTGAAAACCTCCCTCTGACCATCATCACCGTAACGCCTGTAACGTAACCTTCTTCTGGACTGATTTTTCATGGGCAGAAGTCATTGAATACTGAACATTTGTGGTCATAGAAGATCTTCACTGTAGATCTCCAAAGTCTGGCAGCAAACTGGAGAGCGAGGGGAAGTAATATTAACACCCCCCCCCCCCCTTTAAATAAATGCTTTTCTTTAGATACTTCAGATTCAGAACCAGACGATACTCACTTATACAGAAACATGGTTAAAGTTAGAAAACATGGGACCTAAAACTAAAAACTTAAAACAGGAGACAAACTGAGGGTTAGGTTAACCCAGTTCCACCTGCTGCAAAGCCCCGCCCCCTTCACCGGCATGAGAGCGGCGTCAGGAACACGACATGGTAACTATGACAACATGAGGACCAGTGGGAAGTAAAAGATCTGAATCAGCAGATTTTTATTCGACATCAGTACAGTTACAACAGGAAGCAGTCGTCATCATTATCAGGTCATGTGACTTCGTTACTGCTTATCCAGACCAGCCAATCAGCTTCCAGAACTCATCCCGCCATAATGGAACTGAACGCTGGGTTTCTGCTGAGCGTCACCACTTTAACCGAGTCAGAACCGACATCTGGACCGGGTCTGCTATCGCAGAGCAGCAGATTCATTTCATGTTCTCGCATTGTTTTGACTGACAGCACGATTACGACTAAATATCATCGTCATCGAACCTTCATCATGTGACGAAGATGAAGATGCAACGTAAAAGTTGGTCATGTGACCAGAACTAAATGTGGTTTACAAAATAACAACATGTCTAATTTTCGTTGAGTAAAATGGGATATTATGACGTTATTCCGCCTCGTTTCGTCTCGTTGTTTTTGTTATTTTGCAGTATTTCTGTTTCCTGCGATTCGCTGCACAGCCGGCGCCACTTTCTGCTGCGGCGGGTCGGCACAGAAATGGGTTTGACTAAAAGAAAACGTTGGTTTCATCTATAGTACCCTAACCCTAACCTACCCTAACCCTATACTACCCTAACCCTATACTACCCTACCCTAACCCTATACTACCCTAACCCTATACTACCCTAACCCTATACTACCCTACCCTAACCCTATACTACCCTAACCCTAACCCTAAACTACCCTAACCCTATACT
This sequence comes from Leuresthes tenuis, assembly GCF_036924035.1. NCBI lineage: Eukaryota > Metazoa > Chordata > Actinopteri > Atheriniformes > Atherinopsidae > Leuresthes > Leuresthes tenuis. The sequence goes on from NW_027325364.1 coordinate 388,547, forward strand.
ACCCTAACCCTAAACTACCCTAACCCTATACTACCCTACCCTAACCCTAAACTACCCTAACCCTATACTACCCTAACCCTAAACTACCCTAACCCTATACTACCCTAACCCTAACCCTATACTACCCTAACCCTATACTACACTACCCTAACCCTATACTACCCTAACCCTAACCCTATACTACACTACCCTAACCCTATACTACCCTAACCCTAACCCTAACCCTACGTAGTTCTGCTATATTGACTGGGTTCAACAGAACTGCATCACTAAAAAAGTCAGGGATAATTCTGACTAAAATATTCGACTGAAACTTGACTCGAGTAAAGAGAGAATGAATGTGACTAAAACTAACAAAAACTGAAATGACAGTTTGACACAAAGACTAAAGTAAAATTAAAACACTCAGGTCGGGTTCAGACAGCAGCAAAGACTCAGTTCTGGTGTACAGGTGGCCACCAGGTGTGTGTGTGGGGGGTCTAATCTCAGTAACTGGTAGGGTAACCCTACCCTTCCCTAACTCGCCACACAGATGCAAACCTCTGATTTCTAATGTTTCCCTTTTTAGATATTTCTGTTCTGATGGATGCTGTAGCTCCGCCCCCATTCCCCCCCTCAGGCTCCTGGATGTGGGCTCTGATTGGCTGGTCTGGTTGGAGCGTTCTCACCTCATTCGTTACTAAAACAACTGAAGACACAGACGAGCAGCTCCAAGAGTTTGGACTTGCTCACAGTTGGTAACAGAACCATAACGGGTCATGTGACCGGGTTTTTCTGTAAAATGTGCCATAGTTCAGCCCAGCTGGTTTCTACTTTGTAACATGATCCAGGTCCAAACAACCAGTCCACCAGGCTTCCAACAGCTTCTTCTCTCATGATTTTGGAGTTCATTTTCCCAGTTTCATCTGGGGTTCTGGTCCACTGTCCTCTGGGTCGGGACCAGCACAGATGTTTTGCTCCTTACATGGACTTTGTCCTCAGACTGTCCATAAAACCACGGAAGAGTTCTCGGTGTACCAGACGAGGCCCAAAGGTCCCAACAGACCTCTTTCCAGGACGAGTCTGTGGGCCTTCATCATCTCAGCTCAGCTCTCGTCCATCCGGCTCTTCTCTTCTTCGTTGGTCTCCACGCCTTCAACACGGCTCTTCATGGTTATCTTCCACTCATCCCCGACTTCTTCTCCGATAACAATCCTGGTCTCTCGCCTCTCTCTGCTCGCATCCTTCCTGTCCTCTAATGCATCAGCTTTCTCCTTATTGATCTGGTTCCCGTCCTTTTCTTCCGTCTCATTGTCCTCTGGCTTATCGTCAGCTTTAGATTCCCTTCCTCCCTCTTCCATCTCCTGTCTGTCCTCTGTCTCCTTCCCTGCTTCTTCTGCTTCCACCTCTTTATCTTTTGTGTCATCCTGCTTCTCATTTGGTTCCTGTTCTTCCCCTCCTTGCTGTGCCTCATCGGTGTCATCTTCATCCTCCAGTTCTAGCAACTCAGAAGAATCTTCCTTCGCTGCTTCGGCACCAAGAAGGATTCCAGTCAGAGTCTTGAGGAGGTCTGACTGAATTTCCTCAAGTTTCTGGCTTGGTTTGTCCTCTACCTTCTCGGACTCCTCTTTGGACGCTGGCAGGATGCCCGTCAGCTCGAACGACTTCTTCCAAATATGGGTGAGTTTGTTCAGCTTTGTTAGAGCCTCCACTACCCAATCGACTAGGACCTGGGTCACTTTTGTTTGGAGTTGGTGCGGTACCATTTCTTCCAGCTCCGGTGGGTTTCTGGCTGCAAACTTTGACCAGCGTGACAGCAGGAAACGCTGCAGCACCGGCTTCAGACAAACCTCCAGGGGCTGAAGGCAGAAGGAGCAGCCTCCAGGGATCACTGCTGGCAGGCTATGTGATCCACTGATGGAGGCAAGAAATTGATCTCCCAAGTGTTCCCGGTTCCGGTCCAGGACCAGCATGGATTTTCGGGGCTGAGCCGGACCAGACAGATGCTTAAGCCAAACCTTGTTTGTCCAGAGCTCCAAGGTTTCATCGACAGACAGACCCTCTGGATTAGTCTCCAGTAAGACGAACTCTGGTAGGACTTTGACCGGCATCTGCCTCGCTGCCAGCACCAGAGACGGCAGCATGGTGCCGTCAGCCAGCAGAGACAGGTACACAGTGACCAAAGGCAAAGACCCAGTGAGCTCCAGGGCTTCTGAGCTGCGAGACTTGTCCTGAGCTGATCTCAGGTCAACAAAGAGACACAGCTCGTCCACTGCAGCAACCGAGGTCTCTGTCAGATGGTGGACCTGGAAGACCTTTTGAGTAAACTCCCTGAAGGATTTGACCTTGGTGTCTAGATAGGGAGGCAGAACGCGACCCAATGAAGAGGCCCGGCCAACGCTGCGCACGCCCAGCCGGTGCCGCAGCAGGAAGCTCACTGCCCAGTCGTAGGAGATGCGGAAGGAGTCACTGAAGGCTCCCTTCTTCTTTAGCGTGGAGGCTTTGTGGAAGAGGTTGCTCTCTGTGATCGGAAGCTGCTGCTCTCGCATGGCCAGCACCCAGGCCACCATACGCTCCGAGCCACCAGCGTGAACCTTCTGCTCCTGCTCGGTTTGCTTCAGACGCTGCCTGGCTTCCTTCAGCCAAGACCGGATGAGCTGCGTCTCGGTTGAAAAGACTCTTGATGCCTGGCGGAGTCCGTCACACAGAGCAAACATGGCGATCCTCAGCTGACGCGCCGACAGAAAATCCTCACGCTCCTTAGACCCCGACAACATGGCTGCTGATTGAACATGTCCGTTTGTTGTTGATGGCAACCTGGACCCCGAATGTTTAAGTTCTGGAATAAATTCTTCTTTATCCATTTCAGTTTTTTCGATATCATCGAGATCATCCAGTTTCTCATCTTCGGAAAAGTCCATGTCTTCGATAGGACCCATCGTCTCGTCTATGCTGTCTGTGACATCGATCACCTCGACTGCTCCGCTGCAGAAAAGACATCAAAACTGTTAAGATGCAACAAACACTTTGAACAAAAGCATACAAAACACCACATAAAATCATTACCTCAATCTGTCCTTAAGAAATCCAACTTTTGTTGATCCTGTTAAAACATCAAACATAAGTGTGTAAAGTTTTAGAATAACAATCCAACTTTATCGGATGCAACTGTACGAATTCCTGACCTTTGTTTTGAGCCGACAGACCGTGATATTCCCAGAAGCAGCTGGGATGTTTGCACAGGTTGGCCTTACAGATGATGCAGCCGTAGACGCTCTCATGGCGGATGTTCTTCAGGTTGCAGTTCTTGCACCTCTTGGAGATGCTGCTGATCTTTGCCATCCGGTGTCTTTGTTTGACGGGTTCCTCTGAGATCTCGCTCCTCATTCCGCGGGAGCTGGCGATCTCCATGGTCTCAAAGTATTTCTGGGCACACTTGGCAAGTTGGTTGCCCAAACGCTTGCGGAAGTTGACCTGAGTGAAAAGGCCATCCTGCACCCAGGCAGGTGGGTTCTCTTTGCGGCTCTCGCGCAGCACAATGAATGCGTTGACAATGCTCAGGTTGACCAGGAACCAGAAAACGTTGCGCCAGTGCAGGTCCTGGGTGATCCCTCCCAGCGGATTGCAGGCCAGCAGCTGCTTACAAATATCAACCCCTCGCATGTTCTCCTGCAAGAGACGGAAGGCCATGGGACGGGTGATGGGGTCCAAACCGCCTACTTTGGTCTGAGACCTCCTCCAAACTGTGTCAGGTTCAGCTGGAGCTGCATTAGTGGACAAACAGCCCATTTCCTTAGTGTCCTTCCAGCGAGTGGCCAATAAGGGGCCAAATTGTCTCTGCAGGAAGTCCCCAGGTTTCTCCAACTGGCCCTCCTCCCACAGGTTCCTAGGCAGGATGGGGCTGGCTGGAGGGAAGGAGCTGGAGGCATAGATGCCCTGATCCAGAAGCTTCTGCATAAGTGGGATGGAAGTTAGTGAATTGGCCAGGTAGAGCTGGTGGTGTTGGCCCTCAAGGCCCTTCACGAGCTCCGGCACCACCGTGAAACCCGGATCCTGGCCTGCCTTCACCCCTACCTGGATGAAGAAGCGGTGGCAGTAGCCTGACTTGGAGTCACAGAGCAGCCACACCTGAGGCTGGGTCTTTGGGTTGCCCTTGGAGTGAGGGCCCTCCTCCTCCAGACTGGGCAGCAGCGCCCGATCAACGGTCAGGCAGCAGTTCGGCCGGTAGGCACTCCACATGGCCCCACTCAAGATGTCCAGCATGGGCCTGAAGATATGCAACGAGTCACTGGAGTTGGTGGTGCCCCGATACTCGTTGGTGACAAAGCTGCCCATGCGGATGTTGGCTGCAATCTGCTTGAAGCGTTTGAAGCTCATGGCTCGGTAGAAGGTGTAGCTGTTGTCGAAGTGATTCCAGGACCAGTAGTGCGACATATCAGGCAGGTTGTGGATCCCCATCAGAATAACGAGGCCAATGAACCCTTTGACCTCGTGGGAAGTGACGGGGACCCAGTCTGGCGGGCAGGGGTCCAGGAAGTGACAAGTTTTAGCATGGGCATTGGTCTCTTTGGTGATCAGCTCTATGACAGCGGCAGGAAAGAGCAGGTTGAAGAAGTCTATGGCGTCGCTGTTTTTCGACAGGCTGCAGTGAGGCCCAGAGGGCTGTGTGAAGGGGTTGATGGAGGCTGAGGCGTTGCTGCTCTCAGGTGGAGTTTTCCAACCACCTGCTGACTTCCAGGACAGGTCTGACGGGTCTTGGTTCTGACCCAGGTCATTTGGAGGCTGCTGCTCTTCACTGTGGCAGAACTGGATATCGGGTTCAATGTAGCCTGAAAAGGAAAAAAGTAATTCTATTAACATCTTCAGCAGTCACTTTAAAAAGATTTTCTCAATGCTTCTGTTTCAGGTGGATCTGGATCTTTGGGGGGGTTTGGATAAGAATCAAGTCCAGTTCTGTCTCACTCACTGTTCCAAAGTCAGTAGATCAGAGCAGCCTAACTCCTGTGTATCTACAAAGAAAACCACCAACATCACCACTGAGGCTGTGAAAGAAAGATTTAACAATCTTTCATTCAGAAGTGGCAGACCTAAAAACGATCTTCTCTAAAGAGAAGTTTTAGTGCAAACTGTTGGGTTCTACTAGGCTACTTTTTAAAAAAATGGCTCTGTATAAATTGGACTTGATTGGATTATGATTGTATTACAGGTTGTATCTTTGAAGTGCCTTGTGATGACATTTGTGGTAATTTGTAACACTGCTGGGTTAACCCTAACCCAAGCCCTAACCCTAACCCTAACCCTAACCCTAACCCAAGCCACATCAGCCCATAAATAACAAGCATCAGCCTTTAAAGACACTCCTCCTCAGAGCAGGAAGTCTGGGATGAAGCAGGAGCAACAAGCTAAAGTCCAGTTAGTTTTCCAGCCCTAACCCTTACTTACGGTCATATTTAGCGTGTTATATTTTTTAATCCTGTTAATCTAATTTGTAACTAATCTCTAACTTTACTGTTTCTGAAGGCGAGTTGCCTTTTTATAAAACCTGCTTTCATGTGTTGGGCTTCTTGTGCTTGAGTTGTTCTGGGTGGAAAACAACGGTCCGTCAGACCCTGAAGTGGACATTGACTGGCCGGCACTGTGCTTGGGACGGTTTAGGATAAGTTAATAGGCTTCTATTGGAGTTGGGAGGGCAAGGTGAGAAGATAGATTAGATTCATACTTTATTCATTTTCATATTCCATAGTACTGGCAAAGAGCTGCAGAGATTGTTTCCCGTTTCACACAAAGCCCTCCGAGGAGCACAGAACTCAACTGGCAACAAGCTGCAGTTGGAAGAAGAGCAACTGATCCAAGACACAACGGGGGGGCAGTGGCAACGTTTCAGGCCTCCTACGCAACCGAGAGGCAGCAGAAAAGTCTTCTTACTGATGTTTTATGTTATTGTCTGATTATTTGGAGATAGACAAAAGGTAGAAGCTAAAGGTCTCAGGCAGCAGAAAGTAAATGGCTCGACTGCATCTGTTCAAATCTGTTAAAAAGAATAAATGACTTTATATCAATCTATTGATCTGCTGCAATAATGTAATGAACTTAAATAAAAATACCTCAAGTTGAGGGCTTTTCTCAGCATTTTCAGGTGAGATTAATTAGATCAATTAATTACAGCAGGAGTATTTAGCAGGAGGTCCGGTCGTCTGGTTCTGACTGAACGCAGTACACTAAACACTGAGTTCTGGAAACTAAAGAATTATCTGCTGCACATAATCAGAACAGAGCTCCTTTAAGTCTGGAGCGAGTCCGACTGGATCTGAACCAGAACTGGATCTGAACCAGGACTGGATCTGAACCAGAACTGGATCTGAACCAGGACTGGATCTGAACCAGGACTGGATCTGAACTAGGACTGGATCTGAACCAGAACTGGATCTGAACCACAACTGGATCTGAACCAGGACTGGATCTGAACCACAACTGGATCTGAACCAGGACTGGATCTGAACCAGAACTGGATCTGAACCAGGACTGGATCTGAACCAAAACTGGATCTGAACCAGAACTGGATCTGAACTAGGACTGGATCTGAACCAGAACTGGATCTGAACCACAACTGGATCTGAACCAGGACTGGATCTGAACCACAACTGGATCTGAACCAGGACTGGATCTGAACCAGAACTGGATCTGAACCAGGACTGGATCTGAACCAGAACTGGATCTGAACCAGAACTGGATCTGAACCAGGACTGGATCTGAACCAGAACTGGATCTGAACCAGGACTGGATCTGAACCAGAACTGGATCTGAACCAGGACTGGATCTGAACCAGAACTGGATCTGAACCAGTCATGATGAAAGACATGATCTTTACACAGTAACTCCTCCTTTTGTCTCTGTCTGGCTTCAGGCAAGTTTTAATTATTTCAGCTTTAGCAGAACCAGAACCAGAACCAGACTCTGTTCAGAAAATGGCTGATTTGAGAGGAAAGGATGAAACCATGTGACAGGAAGTCAGGTCAGTGATGTCATACTCATATCTGTGTGTGATGAGCTCTGTGATCTGCTTCAGCTCCATTTCAGTCTTCTTCAGAGAGAGCAGTGTGTGGCTGTGCTGGAGTCTTACTCTGCGGCCAGCAGGTGGCGCTGTGGTGCTCCGGGTTCTGCAGCAGGTGCTCAGCCATCTGATCAGCTGAATGGGGCAGGAAGCTGCACCGAGAGCAGCGCAGGAGGAACACACTGCGGGAGACACACAGCGTCAGCAGGACACCGATCATCAGAAATCAATCAGAGATTATTGATTCTCACCAGGGAGGAGGCAGCCTGTGCAGAGGGAGGGTTTTGTCTTTGGAGCGCGGCAGGTGGTGGCTGCAAGAACAGATCAATCAGTTCAGAACGCCTCCAACATAAAACCCCGTCTGACCTGGTTCTACTTCCAAAAACAAGGATTAATCCTGCATGTAGCGTCCTCCTGTAGTCATAGACGTGTTTCAGGGGAGTCTTTAAGGGAAGCCTGTTTCAGGGGAGTCTTTAACGAAAGCCTGTTTCAGGGGAGTCTTTAAGGGAAGCCTGTTTCAGGGGAGTCTTTAAGCCTGTTTCAGGGGAGTCTTTAAGCCTGTTTCAGGGGAGTCTTTAAGCCTGTTTCAGGGGAGTCTTTAACTAAAGCCTGTTTCAGGGGAGTCTTTAACTAAAGCCTGTTTCAGGGGAGTCTTTAAGCCTGTTTCAGGGGAGTCTTTAAGCCTGTTTCAGGGGAGTCTTTAAGCCTGTTTCAGGGGAGTCTTTAAGCCTGTTTCAGGGGAGTCTTTAAGGGAAGCCTGTTTCAGGGGAGTCTTTAAGTAAAGCCTGTTTCAGGGGAGTCTTTAAGCCTGTTTCAGGGGAGTCTTTAAGCCTGTTTCAGGGGAGTCTTTAAGGGAAGCCTGTTTCAGGGGAGTCTTTAACTAAAGCCTGTTTCAGGGGAGTCTTTAAGCCTGTTTCAGGGGAGTCTTTAAGTCTGTTTCAGGGGAGTCTTTAAGGGAAGCCTGTTTCAGGGGAGTCTTTAAGTCTGTTTCAGGGGAGTCTTTAAGGGAAGCCTGTTTCAGGGGAGTCTTTAAGGGAAGCCTGTTTCAGGGGAGTCTTTAAGCCTGTTTCAGGGGAGTCTTTAAGGGAAGCCCGTTTCAGGGGAGTCTTTAAGCCTGTTTCAGGGGAGTCTTTAAGCCTGTTTCAGGGGAGAATTTAAGTAAAGCCTGTTTCAGGGGAGTCTTTAAGGGAAGCCTGTTTCAGGGGAGTCTTTAAGCCTGTTTCAGGGGAGTCTTTAAGTAAAGCCTGTTTCAGGGGAGTCTTTAAGCCTGTTTCAGGGGAGTCTTTAACTAAAGCCTGTTTCAGGGGAGTCTTTAAGTAAAGCCTGTTTCAGGGGAGTCTTTAAGTAAAGCCTGTTTCAGGGGAGTCTTTAAGTAAAGCCTGTTTCAGGGGAGTCTTTAAGCCTGTTTCAGGGGAGTCTTTAAGCCTGTTTCAGGGGAGTCTTTAAGTCTGTTTCAGGGGAGTCTTTAAGGGAAGCCTGTTTCAGGGGAGTCTTTAAGGGAAGCCTGTTTCAGGGGAGTCTTTAAGGGAAGCCTGTTTCAGGGGAGTCTTTAAGCCTGTTTCAGGGGAGTCTTTAAGGGAAGCCCGTTTCAGGGGAGTCTTTAAGCCTGTTTCAGGGGAGTCTTTAAGCCTGTTTCAGGGGAGAATTTAAGTAAAGCCTGTTTCAGGGGAGTCTTTAAGCCTGTTTCAGGGGAGTCTTTAACTAAAGCCTGTTTCAGGGGAGTCTTTAAGTAAAGCCTGTTTCAGGGGAGTCTTTAAGTAAAGCCTGTTTCAGGGGAGTCTTTAAGTAAAGCCTGTTTCAGGGGAGTCTTTAAGCCTGTTTCAGGGGAGTCTTTAAGCCTGTTTCAGGGGAGTCTTTAAGTCTGTTTCAGGGGAGTCTTTAAGTAAAGCCTGTTTCAGGGGAGTCTTTAAGTAAAGCCTGTTTCAGGGGAGTCTTTAAGTAAAGCCTGTTTCAGGGGAGTCTTTAAGCCTGTTTCAGGGGAGTCTTTAAGCCTGTTTCAGGGGAGTCTTTAAGCCTGTTTCAGGGGAGTCTTTAAGGGAAGCCTGTTTCAGGGGAGTCTTTAAGGGAAGCCTGTTTCAGGGGAGTCTTTAAGGGAAGCCTGTTTCAGGGGAGTCTTTAAGCCTGTTTCAGGGGAGTCTTTAAGGGAAGCCCGTTTCAGGGGAGTCTTTAAGCCTGTTTCAGGGGAGTCTTTAAGCCTGTTTCAGGGGAGTCTTTAAGGGAAGCCTGTTTCAGGGGAGTCTTTAAGCCTGTTTCAGGGGAGTCTTTAACTAAAGCCTGTTTCAGGGGAGTCTTTAAGTAAAGCCTGTTTCAGGGGAGTCTTTAAGTAAAGCCTGTTTCAGGGGAGTCTTTAAGTAAAGCCTGTTTCAGGGGAGTCTTTAACTAAAGCCTGTTTCAGGGGAGTCTTTAAGTAAAGCCTGTTTCAGGGGAGTCTTTAAGTAAAGCCTGTTTCAGGGGAGTCTTTAAGTAAAGCCTGTTTCAGGGGAGTCTTTAAGTAAAGCCTGTTTCAGGGGAGTCTTTAAGGGAAGCCTGTTTCAGGGGAGTCTTTAAGTAAAGCCTGTTTCAGGGGAGTCTTTAAGTAAAGCCTGTTTCAGGGGAGTCTTGAGACGGCCCTGTACTCACTGGATCATGTGGGCGGCGTAGGCCCGGGAGCAGCAGCTGCTGTACGGACACAGCAGGCACTGCACGTGGGTCGGGTAGTGGGCCGAAAAGTCCGAGGCGTCGGTTCCACACTCCAAGCACATCAACCTGTCGCCATCACTGCACGGCATCCTGCAGGACACCAGGAAGACAGAACACCTGACACCAACACCCAATCACAGAGCAGGGAGCAGGAAGCAGGAAGCAGGAAGCATTCTCTGGTTCTGGACTAGTTCTGATCTGGTTCTGGGATGGTTCTGAACTGGTTCTGGACTGGTTATGATCTGGTTCTGGGATGGTTCTGATCTGGTTCTGGGATGGTTCTGATCTGGTTCTGATCTGGTTCTGGGATGGTTCTGATCTGGTTCTGGGCTGGTTCTGATCTGTTTCTGGGATGGTTCTGGACTGGTTGTGGACTGGTTCTGATCTGGTTGTGGACTTGTTCTGATCTGGTTCTGGGATGATTCTGGACTGGTTCTGATCTGGTTCTGGGATGGTACTGGACTGGTTCTGATCTGTTTCTGATCTGTTTCTGGACTGGTTCTGGACTGGTTCTGGACTGGTTCTGATATGGTTCTGAACCTCACGGCCCCCTCACCTGCTGACGGGCTCCCTGCGGCCGGCTACTCTCTTGGTCGGGGACTTGGGGGATCTGGGGCCCGGTGGACTCTTCTGGATGACAGATTTCTGCGGTTCCGTCTTGATTCTGATTGGCTGAATGAGGGAGGCGGGGCTCTGGAAAAGGCGGCTCCCTGCTGATGTCATTGGAGGCTTGAGCTTCCCATAGGTCCTGACAGTCACCTGGACACATGAATGATAAGAGCTGAGGGGGCGGAGCCGAAAGGCTTTAACCACCTGAGCCAATGAGGACGCAGATGGGCGGGACTGAGCAGAGGGGGCGTGGCTTACCTTGGACCCCGGTGGGAGTCCTTCGAGCTGCGCAGGTCGGCGGAAGCTGCGGTGATTCTCCAGCTTGTGCTGCATTTTGTCCTTCAGAAAGACGAACTGAAGGCGACACCTGTTGCAGTGGAAGGCCTGATTCACCTGCCGGACAGGTGGAAAGATTGTTTATTACACAATAACACAGTTATTACTGGGTAATGAAAACTTCCCAACCAAAAGAACGATGCTACTACAACACGCCTTGAAAAGGAAATATTAATATATATAGAATAAACAAACTGAGGGGGTCTATTATGTCTGGGATGTCCTCTTAGAAAGGAGCCGAGAGGCCAAAAGTTCATATGGAGGAGGCTTACTCAGGTAAGTGTGGGGGGTTACCTGGTGCCGCAGCAGGTGCTGCTGGTAGTTGACGGGGTTTCTGGTCACCTTCAGGCAGAAAACACACAGCAAGAACCGAGAATCTCTGTGGAAGCTGGCGAAGTGCTGCAGGACGTCCGAGTAGAAGGACGAGCGATAGGAACACACCTGTGAGCAGAGTCAACACACCTGTGGTAACACCTGAGAACCATCAGACAGGGAGCCAATAGGTAAGGTGTGACGCTCACCTGGCAGATATAGGGCATCTCCCCCGGTTTGTGGCTGGACTTCATGTGGTTCAAGAAGGTCGGCTCGTTCTCAAAGGCCCACTCACAAATACGGCACATACCTGAGAACAACACACACCTGGGTCATACTCAACTCGAGCTCCTCTTCAGCGAGTTCCTCCCAAATCAGGTGAATGAGTCTGAGGTCGAATCTAGGAAATAAAAACCTTAACAAGTCCCGTGTCAAGTGAGAATAGGTCGGAACGTCCTGATCCAAACACAGACCACAGGAGTTCCTAAAGATTTTAAAACCACAGGAGACACCTGAACCAATCCAGTGAGATCAAATTCTGAGGCACCAGCCAGAGACCAGCTAGGGACCAGCCGGAAACCAGCCAGAGACCAGCCAGAGACCAGCTGGAAACCAACCAGAGACCAGCTAGAAACCGGCCAGAGACCAGCCAGAGACCAGCTGGAAACCAGCCAGAGACCAGCCAGAGACCAGCTGGAAACCAACCAGAGACCAGCTAGAAACCGGCCAGAGACCAGCCAGAGACCAGCTGGAAACCGGCCAGAGACCAGCTAGAAACCGGCCGGAGACCAGCCAGTGACCAGCCGGAAACCGGCCAGAGACCAGCCAGAGACCAGCTGGAAACCAACCAGAGACCAGCTAGAAACCGCCCAGAGACCAGCCAGAGACCAGCTGGAAACCGGCCAGAGACCAGCTAGAAACCAACCAGAGACCAGCCAGTGACCAGCTGGAAACCAGCCAGAGACCAGCTGGAAACCAACCAGAGACCAGCCAGTGACCAGCTGGAAACCAGCCAGAGACCAGCCAGAGACCAGCTAGAAACCGGCCAGAGACCAGCCAGTGACCAGCTGGAAACCAGCCAGAGACCAGCCAGTGACCAGCTGGAAACCGGCCAGAGACCAGCTAGAAACCGGCCGGAGACCAGCCAGTGACCAGCCGGAAACCGGCCAGAGACCAGCCAGAGACCAGCTAGAAACCGCCCAGAGACCAGCCAGAGACCAGCTGGAAACCGGCCAGAGACCAGCTAGAAACCGGCCGGAGACCAGCCAGTGACCAGCCGGAAACCGGCCAGAGACCAGCCAGAGACCAGCTAGAAACCGGCCAGAGACCAGCCAGTGACCAGCTGGAAACCGGCCAGAGACCAGCTGGAAACCGGCCAGTGACCAGCCGGAAACCGGCCAGAGACCAGCCAGAGACCAGCTAGAAACCGGCCAGAGACCAGCCAGTGACCAGCTGGAAACCGGCCAGAGACCAGCTGGAAACCGGCCAGTGACCAGCTGGAAACCGGCCAGTGACCAGCTGGAAACCGGCCAGAGACCAGCCAGAGACCAGCTAGAAACCGGCCAGAGACCAGCTGGAAACCGGCCAGTGACCAGCCGGAAACCGGCCAGAGACCAGCCAGAGACCAGCCAGTGACCAGCCGGAAACCGGCCAGAGACCAGCCAGTGACCAGCTGGAAACCGGCCAGAGACCAGCCAGTGACCAGCTGGAAACCGGCCAGAGACCAGCTGGAAACCGGCCAGTGACCAGCTGGAAACCGGCCAGTGACCAGCTGGAAACCGGCCAGAGACCAGCTGGAAACCGGCCAGAGACCAGCCAGAGACCAGCTGGAAACCGGCCAGTGACCAGCTGGAAACCGGCCAGAGACCAGCCAGTGACCAGCCAGAGACCAGCTGGAAACCGGCCAGTGACCAGCCGGAAACCGGCCAGAGACCAGCCAGTGACCAGCTGGAAACCGGCCAGAGACCAGCTGGAAACCGGCCAGTGACCAGCTGGAAACCGGCCAGTGACCAGCTGGAAACCGGCCAGAGACCAGCTGGAAACCGGCCAGAGACCAGCCAGAGACCAGCTGGAAACCGGCCAGTGACCAGCTGGAAACCGGCCAGAGACCAGCCAGTGACCAGCTGGAAACCGGCCAGAGACCAGCTGGAAACCGGCCAGAGACCAGCTGGAAACCGGCCAGAGACCAGCTGGAAACCGGCCAGTGACCAGCCGGAAACCGGCCAGAGACCAGCCAGTGACCAGCTGGAAACCGGCCAGAGACCAGCTGGAAACCGGCCAGTGACCAGCCGGAAACCGGCCAGAGACCAGCCAGTGACCAGCTGGAAACCGGCCAGAGACCAGCTGGAAACCGGCCAGTGACCAGCTGGAAACCGGCCAGTGACCAGCTGGAAACCGGCCAGAGACCAGCTGGAAACCGGCCAGAGACCAGCCAGAGACCAGCTGGAAACCGGCCAGTGACCAGCTGGAAACCGGCCAGAGACCAGCCAGTGACCAGCTGGAAACCGGCCAGAGACCAGCTGGAAACCGGCCAGTGACCAGCCGGAAACCGGCCAGAGACCAGCCAGTGACCAGCTGGAAACCGGCCAGAGACCAGCTGGAAACCGGCCAGTGACCAGCCGGAAACCGGCCAGAGACCAGCCAGTGACCAGCTGGAAACCGGCCAGAGACCAGCCAGTGACCAGCTGGAAACCGGCCAGAGACCAGCTGGAAACCGGCCAGTGACCAGCTGGAAACCGGCCAGAGACCAGCTAGAAACCGGCCAGAGACCAGCCAGAGACCAGCTGGAAACCGGCCAGAGACCAGCTAGAAACCGGCCGGAGACCAGCCAGTGACCAGCCGGAAACCGGCCAGAGACCAGCCAGAGACCAGCTAGAAACCGGCCAGAGACCAGCCAGTGACCAGCTGGAAACCGGCCAGTGACCAGCCGGAAACCAGCCAGAGACCAGCCAGAGACCAGCTGGAAACCGGCCAGTGACCAGCCGGAAACCGGCCAGAGACCAGCCAGAGAGCAGCCGGAAACCGGCCAGAGACCAGCCAGAGAGCAGCCGGAAACCGGCCAGAGACCAGCCAGAGAGCAGCCGGAAACCGGCCAGAGACCAGCCAGAGAGCAGCCGGAAACCGGCCAGAGACCAGCCAGTGACCAGCTGGAAACCGGCCAGAGACCAGCCAGTGACCAGCTGGAAACCGGCCAGAGACCAGCTGGAAACCGGCCAGAGACCAGCTGGAAACCGGCCAGAGACCAGCCAGAGACCAGCTGGAAACCGGCCAGAGACCAGCTGGAAACCGGCCAGAGACCAGCTGGAAACCGGCCAGAGACCAGCTGGAAACCGGCCAGAGACCAGCTGGAAACCGGCCAGTGACCAGCTGGAAACCGGCCAGTGACCAGCTGGAAACCGGCCAGAGACCAGCTGGAAACCAGCCAGAGACCAGCTGGAAACCGCCTTAAAGGCCCACCCCTCCTCCCCTCCACCCACCTCAGTGACAACTCTTCAGGAGACAGACCCCCGGAAAGCTGCTGGACCAGATTCTGTTTCTCCATCCAGCTTGAAGCACAGCGCTGATCAGCTGTCTCCGGTGTTCAGACATTTTTAACACCTTGCTGGAGACCTGCCACATGCCAACCTGCTTTAACCCCTCCACCATCAGGACTCTGAGGCGTGCAGGAAGACTGCGGCTGATCCTCCCCGGTCACAACCTCCGTCAGACACTCCCCTCTGGCAGGAGGCTGCGGTCCATCAGGACCAAAACCTCACGCCACAAGAACAGCTTCTTCCCATCCGCTGCTAGCCTTCCCAACAAGGACCCCCCCCCCCCAGACCGTCTGCTTTACATTAACGTCTATGGTGTACATATATCCACATTCTGTATATTCTGTATATTCTGTACATTCTGTACATTCTGTATATTCTGTACATTCTGTATAATCTGTACATTCTGTATATTCTGTACATTCTGTACATTCTGTATATTGTCTCAGTCTAATTCCTTGTAAGTCCAAATCTACCCGGCAATAAACCCGTTTCTGACATATTTGGTGAGAAGTGTTTGATTTGGACCTTAAATGTTACTCCTATAAACGACATAAAGCACCTGGCCAGTAACACATGAAATGCATGAAGGTGTCGGAGCAGGTGTGGTTCTTACAGGAAGAGGAGGCGGGGCCATGCACCTGGTCCTGGTGGCTCTGCAGCTGGGTCGGAGACGAGAACTGCCGGTAGCAGAACCTGCAGCACTGCTTCTCTCTGCCGCCTCCAATCAGCTCTGAATGCTGCAGCATGTGCTGCATCAACCTGCAAAAACACACCGTTTAACCACCTGCACCTGCAACCAGGAGGCCCAGGTGAGCCCAGGAGGCCCAGGTGAGCCCAGGTGAGCCCAGGTGAGCCCAGGTGAGCCCAGGTGAGCCCAGGAGGCCCAGGTGAGCCCAGGAGGCCCAGGAGGCCCAGGCGAGCCCAGGTGAGCCCAGGTGAGCCCAGGAGGCCCAGGTGAGCCCAGGTGAGCCCAGGAGGTCCAGGTGAGCCCAGGTGAGCCCAGGAGGCCCAGGTGAGCCCAGGTGAGCCCAGGAGGCCCAGGAGGCCCAGGAGGCCCAGGTGAGCCCAGGTGAGCCCAGGTGAGCCCAGGAGGCCCAGGTGAGCCCAGGAGGCCCAGGAGGCCCAGGCGAGCCCAGGTGAGCCCAGGAGGCCCAGGAGGCCCAGGCGAGCCCAGGTGAGCCCAGGAGGCCCAGGAGGCCCAGGCGAGCCCAGGTGAGCCCAGGTGAGCCCAGGAGGCCCAGGTGAGCCCAGGTGAGCCCAGGAGGTCCAGGTGAGCCCAGGAGGTCCAGGTGACCCCAGGAGGTCCAGGTGAGCCCAGGAGGTCCAGGTGACCCCAGGTGAGCCCAGGTGAGCCCAGATGACCCCAGATGACCCCAGATGACCCTAGGTGAGCCCAGATGACCCTAGGTGAGCCCAGGTGACCCCAGATGAGCCCAGGTGACCCCAGATGACCCCAGATGACCCTAGGTGACCCCAGATGACCCCAGGTGACCCCAGATGACCCCAGATGACCCTAGGTGAGCCCAGGTGAGCCCAGATGACCCTAGGTGAGCCCAGGTGAGCCCAGATGACCCTAGGTGAGCCCAGGTGAGCCCAGATGACCCCAGGTGAGCCCAGATGAGCCCAGGTGACCCCAGATGACCCCAGGTGACCCCAGATGACCCCAGGTGACCCCAGGTGACCCACCTCAGGTTGTTCTCTGCCAGGTCGGAGCAGATCTGGCAGGTGAAGGTGGAAGTTTTGATTCCCAGAGGCTGTGGTTTCCTCAGACTCAGGTCGCCCTCAAACGTCCCGTAGTAGAACTCCTCCACGCTCATCACCACCCGGGGCGAGTCGGACGCCGGCGCCACGGTAAGGCTGGGCGCCATGGCGACAGAGTGAGCGGGGCGAAGAGCAGTCAGACCTGGTGACACAGAAGCTGTTAATGGCGGTTCCACCGGAGGTCTGAGGCCCGCTTCGGCAGGTTCTAATCGTTCACGTCAAAGATCCAGAACAGAGAAACAGGTTCCTATTTCTAATCAATACTAATCAATAGAAGCTATCATTTACAATGAGAGCAGAACCTCTGCCACAGTTCTGGTTTCAAGGCATGGTTCTGCTGTTAGGCCCCACATGGGGATCAACTCTGACAGATTCTGACCGGTTCTGGTTTCTGTTTCTAATTGATCAGTGACAAATGGAGCCAATCAACAGTGAATATTGATCCTGATCAATGACTGCAGTGTGAACCGGTATCAGAACCAAAGTGCTAGTTCTGGTGTCGTATTGACTGTCTTACTGGTACCGCTGCTGAGGGGCACGGTTCTGGAGACGCCATTGGCTGATCCTGAGGGGAGGGCGGGGGAACCTGCCAGCTTCAGGGAGTTGGCTCCGCCCATCTGCGTCACCTGGAGGTTAACTGGAAAAAACAGTGAGATCAGGGGTCAATGAGCGACCCGCCAGGCCCATTCTGAGCAGAACCCTTCCCTGAGCAGGTACTGACCCGGTCCTGCCGTGGTGGTGCGGATGGTCAGTGTGGCGGGCAGCTGCATGGCAGTGAAGGCGGAGCCTGGTTGGGCGGGGCCTCCTGAGGGGGCGGGGCCTGGCCTGGTCTGCACAGCTTGTCCCTGGGGCAGCACCGGGGACACGCCCACACTGGGCCGGACCAGCTGACCCAGAGACGGGGCTGCAGGGACAAGAGAAGCAATGATAAGTGTTCTGCAGGGATCAATGGTAGCTCTGATTGATCAGGTGGACCTACACTGGATCAGCGTGAGCGGCTGCATCGTCTGACCCGGCTGCAGGTTCAGCAGCAGCGGGGTCCCGGGGTTCATCACCGTGGGAACCTGGAAGCCCTGCCCACAGGAAACAGCGGAATCAGGCCAACAGGACGCTACAGAACCATCAGAACCATGGGTCCAAATGTCACCAAACGTTAAAGTTCCAACAGGTTCTGAACATGACCCGGTTCTGACCCGGTTCCAACATCCGCCCTGAACCACAACCCGGTCAGAAAGGAGAAACTAACACATTTATTAAGGTTGCCGGCTCCAAACATCCCCCTGAACAGCAGCTATTAGCTTTCTAGCTAACATCCAGCTGTGTTAACATCTGTTAGCTGCTCTCCTGCTGTCTCTGCTTTCGTTAACCGCACATCTGTATCTCACTTATTAACCGCACATCTGTATCTCACTTATTAACCGCACATCTGTATCTTACTCATTACTCACACATCTGTATCTTACTTATTAACCGCACATCTGTATCTCACTTATTAACCTGCACATCTGTATCTCACTTAACCTGCACATCTGTATCTCACTTATTAACCTGCACATCTGTATCTTACTCATTACTCACACATCTGTATCTCACTCATTAACCTGCACATCTGTATCTCACTTAACCTGCACATCTGTATCTCACTTATTAACCGCACATCTGTATCTCACTTATTAACCGCACATCTGTATCTCACTTATTAACCGCACATCTGTATCTCACTTATTAACCGCACATCTGTATCTTACTCATTACTCACACATCTGTATCTTACTTATTAACCGCACATCTGTATCTCACTTATTAACCTGCACATCTGTATCTCACTTAACCTGCACATCTGTATCTCACTTATTAACCTGCACATCTGTATCTTACTCATTACTCACACATCTGTATCTCACTCATTAACCTGCACATCTGTATCTCACTTAACCTGCACATCTGTATCTCACTTATTAACCGCACATCTGTATCTTACTTCTTACCCGCACATCTGTATCTCACTTATTAACCTGCACATCTGTATCTCACTTATTAACCGCACATCTGTATCTTACTTCTTACCCGCACATCTGTATCTCACTTCTTAACCGCACATCTGTATCTTACTTCTTACCTACACATCTGTATCTCACGTATTACCTGCACATCTGTATCTTACTTCTTACCTGCACATCTGTATCTTACTCCTTACCTGCACATCTGTATCTTACTTATTAACCGCACATCTGTATCTCACTTATTAACCGCACATCTGTATCTCACTTATTAACCGCACATCTGTATCTCACTTATTAACCGCACATCTGTATCTCACTTACCTGCACATCTGTATCTTACTTCTTACCTGCACATCTGTATCTCACTTCTTACCTGCACATCTGTATTTTACTCCTTACCTGCACATCTGTATTTTACTCCTTACCTGCACATCTGTATCTCACTTCTTACCTGCACATCTGTATCTCACTCATTAACCTGCACATCTGTATCTCACTTCTTACCCGCACATCTGTATCTTACTCCTTACCTTCACATCTGTATTTTACTCCTTACCTACACATCTGTATCTCACTCATTAACCTGCACATCTGTATCTCACTTCTTACCCGCACATCTGTATCTCACTTCTTACCCGCACATCTGTATCTCACTTCTTAACCGCACATCTGTATCTTACTTCTTACCCGCACATCTGTATCTTACTTCTTACCTGCACATCTGTATCTTACTTATTTACCTGCACATCTGTATCTCACTTATTAACCTGCACATCTGCATCTCACTTATTAACCCGCACATCTGTATCTCACTTATTAACCGCACATCTGTATCTTACTCCTTACCTGCACATCTGTATCTTACTTCTTACCTGCACATCTGTATCTCACTTCTTAACCGCACATCTGTATCTTACTTCTTACCCGCACATCTGTATCTTACTTATTTACCTGCACATCTGTATCTCACTTATTAACCTGCACATCTGCATCTCACTTATTAACCGCACATCTGTATCTCACTTCTTAACCGCACATCTGTATCTTACTTATTAACCGCACATCTGTATCTTACTTATTTACCTGCACATCTGTATCTCACTTATTAACCTGCACATCTGCATCTCACTTATTAACCGCACATCTGTATCTCACTTATTAACCTGCACATCTGTATCTCACTTCTTAACCGCACATCTGTATCTCACTTCTTAACCGCACATCTGTATCTTACTTATTAACCTGCACATCTGTATCTTACTCCTTACCCGCACATCTGTATCTTACTTCTTACCTGCACATCTGTATCTTACTTATTAACCTGCACATCTGTATCTTACTCCTTACCCGCACATCTGTATCTTACTTCTTACCCGCACATCTGTATCTCACTTATTAACCTGCACATCTGTATCTTACTTATTAACCTGCACATCTGTATCTTACTTATTAACCTGCACATCTGTATCTTACTCCTTACCCGCACATCTGTATCTTACTTCTTACCCGCACATCTGTATCTTACTTATTAACCTGCACATCTGTATCTTACTCCTTACCCGCACATCTGTATCTTACTTCTTACCTGCACATCTGTATCTCACTTCTTAACCGCACATCTGTATCTTACTTCTTACCCGCACATCTGTATCTTACTTATTAACCTGCACATCTGTATCTTACTCCTTACCCGCACATCTGTATCTTACTTCTTACCCGCACATCTGTATCTCACTTATTAACCTGCACATCTGTATCTCACTTATTAACCGCACATCTGTATCTTACTTCTTACCCGCACATCTGTATCTCACTTATTAACCTGCACATCTGTATCTCACGTATTAACCGCACATCTGTATCTCACTTCTTAACCGCACATCTGTATCTTACTCCTTACCCGCACATCTGTATCTTACTTCTTACCTGCACATCTGTATCTCACTTATTACCTGCACATCTGTATCTTACTTCTTACCTGCACATCTGTATCTCACTTATTACCTGCACATCTGTATCTCACTTATTAACCTGCACATCTGTATCTCACTTATTAACCGCACATCTGTATCTTACTTCTTACCCGCACATCTGTATCTCACTTATTAACCTGCACATCTGTATCTCACGTATTAACCGCACATCTGTATCTCACTTCTTAACCGCACATCTGTATCTTACTCCTTACCCGCACATCTGTATCTTACTTCTTACCCGCACATCTGTATCTTACTTCTTACCTGCACATCTGTATCTCACTTATTAACCCCACATCTGTATCTTACTCCTTAACCGCACATCTGTATCTTACTCCTTACCTGCACATCTGTATCTTACTTCTTACCTGCACATCTGTATCTCACTTATTACCTGCACATCTGTATCTTACTTCTTACCTGCACATCTGTATCTTACTTCTTACCTGCACATCTGTATCTCACTTATTAACCCCACATCTGTATCTTACTTCCTGTTTAACCGCTGGTCATCAGACAGCAGGTGCCTCAGAATGACACACCTGCTAAAACCAGCAGGGTGCACCTGTTTTGCGTACCTGTGTGGTGAGGAGGATGGGCTGGGCGCCGCCTGACCCTGGGGCTGCTGGGAGAAGAAACGTTCCACTTGCAGTCTGCGTCAGAAAGAGGGGCGGAGCCTGCGCCATCAAGGGCGGGGCCGAGCAGGCGGGCAGGCAAAGGGTGGAGGAGGCAGTGATGGAGGGAGGAGGAGGAGGGGGGGGCATCGCAGAGGAGGAAACGATCCGCACAGGTGACGAAGCTGAGGACAGAAACTGAGTTATGACACCTGTTTCTGTGCAACGGGAGGTCAGGCTGAACGGTGGTTACCTGCTGGGGCAGGTGTGGCGCGGGGAGGAGTCCTGGGGGGCGGAGTCTCAGAGGCAGGAAGTGGAGACAGCGAATCTTCAACTACAGAAACGCACAGGTGTGAATAGCTCGCCACTTTTGGCCCGTTTCACACTGTCTGAATAATAAATGGTTAAAGAGCGGCAGGACGCCGTTTCCTCCAAATACAGAGTGTAAAATGACACCTGATGGGAGCGTGCACGTGCACGTGCACGCGTGTGCGCCTCACCTGGCTCGCCGTAGGAGTCTGTGAAGTCCATATCATCCTCCTCCACGCTGTCGTCCACCTGTTGCCATGGCTCCAGCTCCTCCTCCTCACACTCCATAAACAACTCCGTGTCCATGTTGCTATGGAAACCACAACAGAGAGGTGACCTCTGACCTTCATCATCAGAGGCTAAACAACGATTTTATGGGTCAGTTCCACTTTGAGGACAGTTTCTTAATAAACGGGTTTCCTCTTTAACTCCTCTGGGCTTCCGTAGTTCAGGCCCCGCCCCCCCGCCCACAGCAACTTCTGCAGTTTCTGCTGCTTTCTGGAACCGGTTCGGTTCTCCAGAGTTCAAAGGTTGTTGCAGCCAACAGCAGCAGCACCTGGGGGGGGGGGTGCTAAAGGCCGCCGCCACAGACGCCTGCTGCAGGTACCGTTAGCGCCGTTTGAAGGTGTCGGCATCAGAGACCCGGTTCATCCCCAGGATGAACACTTTGGACCAGCTGGTTCAACCCGGTGGGCAGAGATTACAGATTAAAGAGGTTCAACCACAGGATGAACACTTTGGAGGACCTCTGGTCCAACAGAACCAGGCGGCTGACCAGAACCAGGCAGCTGAACAGAACCAGGCAGCTGAACAGAACCAGGCAGCTGAACAGAACCAGGCAGCTGACCAGAACCAGGCGGCTGAACAGAACCAGGGAGCTGAACAGAACCAGGCAGCTGACCAGAACCAGGCAGCTGACCAGAACCAGGCGGCTGAACAGAACCAGGAACAGGTCAGCTGCAGTTCCTGAAGCATCTGAACACAAACTGCAGCAAGGCAGGAAAAATGGTCCAAAAACGGTCCAACATCAACCAGCACCGACCCGGTTTCCTCTGTTTGAATCATTAAACAGGAAGAGAAAGCAGGGCCCGGTTGGTCCATTCTGTGAGAAGCTTTTTATTCTGAGTTTATCTGGATCAGCAGCTTGGTTCTGAGGAGCAGAAGCAGGAACTCTCAGAGTGGATGGAAGTTCTGCTCATGGAGGAGAGGAAGAAACGCTCTGAATAATCAGCATTAACAGTTTAGCCATAATCATGGAACCCTGCTAATTTGTTAATTATGTTTTTCAGCACCGAAAACCATCAGAGGGAAATTCTGGAGATCTGAACCAGAGTCCGGATCTCAGGGTCCAAACACACATTCAACCAGCAGAACAACTACTTCTGTCACACACTGGCACTAATAAACGTGTCAGTCTGGCGGAAAGCATGCATTTCAGAGTGTAACACCTGTCCAGGTGTTTCCCGGCTGCAGAATAAAGCTCTACTGGAACCGCGTCAGAGCAGTTCCAGCTGCGGCCGCAGGGGGCGCTGCGCCCCCAGGTTGTTGCTTCTCTTTGTGACCCAGCTGAAGCTTCTCTGTCCCGCTGGAGGGAAACTTCCAGTCCGGGCGGCTTCAGGAGAAGCACCGGGCCCAGTCAGACCAGCTAAGGATGAATGCGGGGCACAGCGCGCAAAGAGCCGGACTGAGAGCGCCGCTCATCCCCCAGAAGTGGTGCTTCGGGTCCGCTGTCTGCCCTCACCGCCCCGCGGCGGCAGCTCGCTCTCACACCCGAGCGCAGCTGAACCACCTCCGTCGGTCCGGGGTAACACTAAGCCCCGGACCGGGTGAGACCGAACCGGTCTTACCTGCTGCTGGAGGAGCCCGCGGAGTTCGGACGGGTCTACGGTTCTTCTTCAGGCGCGCTGTGGTTCGACATGCAGGGGGCGGGCTTTCCTTCCACTGCCTCTATCAGGGGCGCTGATTGGTCCACACGCGTCCTACGTCACTTCCCTTTCAGACGGCGCCGCCTCTCATTGGTCCGTGAAATTTTTCTGGAGGAACTGAAGTCCGATCCGCAGCAGCGAGCCGCGGGTTTTCAGGCTGCCTCCAGGTGACGCTCCTCCGCGGCCGCCGAGTCTCCAGTGAGCCGCAGCGGCGGAGCCGGCGGTCGCTGACACTCACACAAACACTTCGAAGGTCCACTACAGAGGCCGGGAGGCGCCAAAACAGCAGGCGCTGACAGGGCAGGGCGCCATTTTGTTTTTGTTGTTCGAGATTGGGCGGGGCCACGCAGTGTGACGTCACCAGCTGAACTGAAATAAAATTTCAAACTGAATTTTCTGACCAGGACTTCAGCTCAGTTCCGCAAACACCCGCAGCTGATTTCACCAGAATTCACGGATTTATCACTTAATCTGTCAATAAAATGTGGAAACTGGTCAAATTTATTTCATATAAATCATTTATTTAAAATCCCCCAAATTAAAAAAATGACACCAGAACAAAGAAAACCTGAACGTTCCCGACTCCAGAATTAAAAATAACTTAATAACTTAAATTTCCATCTGTCAAGGAGGCAGATTGATAAATTTATTGATCCCACGCATCCTTAAAACTGATTAAAAAGGGACCAGCATTAAAAGCTTTCCTCACTTCACTGGATTTGACTTTCCAACACTGGCATATTGATCTGAATAATACTTTATTGATCCCAAAGTGGAAGATTATGTAGCATCATGAATAAATAAAAGTTAATAGTCATCAGTTGTAAAGAATGAGGCACGGGGAGTAAAACCAGGAAATGATGTGAG